>NW_027671580.1:1800000-2091235 GCF_964165515.1 Mesoplodon bidens | reverse complement strand
TGAACTGAGTTAGGAAAGAGAAGAGAGTCTCACATTTAGAAAACACTCTTATGCCTGCTTAAGGGGAAAGGAGAGGTGGGGTGATGCATAAAACCAGAGTTTGATATAAGCACAGGTACCATTTCTAATACCAACTGTGGAATAGACAAGACCTACACCTGCCTCAGTGAAAGGGACTCAAAACCCCATATTTCCCGCAGAGGAATAGATCTGACTAGTAAGAAGCTTAAAACCTATGTATTGATATGTCTCTGTAAGGGAATCAAGTGTGTCTACACTGGCATAAAGATAGAAGCGAGAATCAGCTCAAACCCACTATAAAAAGGAATTTCTAAAACAAAACCAAAAAACAGGGAAATTCTTTACATTTCCTTCAGGGTCTCTGATGAAAGCTGGAATGACTCTGTCTACAATGACAGCTGGATGTGGCATAAGGCTGGACACTTGGGACTGAGAGGATTGGTGAGATTGGGTGAGCAAATGCAGACCCTTTAAAGCAAAAATGCATGGCCCCCATTCCATGGGTCCCAACTCTCCATGTTGAAGGGAATATTACTACAGCTATAACATGTACGGGATACCTAGAGAATGGACACACTGTGAATACAAAAGGTTTCTAAAACTCAACGAGTAGTCCCTCTCCTGGTGCTCCGGTTTGACTTTCCAACTGCTTTCCTATAAATCTCCCAACTTGGAGATACAACCTCTTTAACCTACTGGTTCGCACAGTTTGCCAATTTGGCAGAGGATGGAAGGGAAGAGGGAGAACCAATTAGAGAGTAGCTGTTAGGCATTTGGACGGGCATATGTCACTCTAATTTCCCAGCAGGAAGAAGAATTAACCAGAGTCACAGCCACCCACCGGAAACCAGTATAGGTCCTGAACCAAAATTTTGGACTTGCGTACAGCTCACAAAAAACGAGTTGAAAAATGGAGCTCAGGGGCACAGCAATTCACAAACTGACAGAGTAATAAAGGACAACTATCGTCGAAAAATCTGTTGAGGGAAGGCAACGAGGCGGACTTGAAAGCGAGGCAGAATAACAGGAAACAGATTTCAAGAGGTACGTTGGAATCGCCTTTAAAGCACAGGAAGAGGGGCACAACTTCGACAATGACGCACTTGGCCAAAAAGGGCGTATGCGTTTTCTCCTGAATATATTCAGGAGAAAACGCATACGCCCTTTTTGGCCAAGCAAGCAAGCGGGCAATGCAAATCTGCACTACAAAGAAGTATCACTTCCCACCGGTCAAAAGGGATATCCACAATATGTGTAAAAACCAGAAAGGCAAGACAGGCCCTGGAGAACAGGGAGCCTTGTTATGCTGATGGGCGGGATGTTAATTGCCACCTGCCTCACTGGAGGAGTGCATTGCGTTCCCTAAAACAAGTAAACAACAGAGCTACAGAGCCAAGGGCACTTCCAGTCTAGGGAATATACCTTGGGAAAACTGAAAATCAATAAGACAGAGCCACCCCCAAATTTAGGGCTGCACTGCTTACAAGAACCTCAACTTGGGTACACCTTAAATATCCCAGGAAATATAAAAATGGTTCAAAAAGCTGTGGTATTTATGTACGATGGAATATCCCTCAGCCATGAAATCAATGTCATAAGACCAGGAGCACCAAAGTGAGTGGATTCAGCTACGAAGATTCTAAGTGAAATAAGTCACACAGAAAAAGAAACTTATCATAAGATATCACTTATGAAGATCCTGTAAACATGGCTACACATGAACTGAGTTACGAAAGAGAACAGAGTCTCACATTTAGAAAACACTCTTATGCCTGCTTAAGGGGAAAGGACTGGTGGGGTGATGCATAAAACCAGAGTTTGATATAAGAACAGGTACCATTTCTAAAACCAACTGTGGAATAGACAAGACCTACACATTCCTCAGTAAAAGGGACTCAAAACCCCATATTTCCCGCAGAGGAATAGATCTGTCAAGTAAGAATCTTAAAACCTATGTATTGATATGTCCCTGTAAGGGAATCAAGTGTGTCTAGACTGGCATAAACATGGCATCGAGAGTCAGCTCAAACCCACTATAAAAAGGAATTTCAAAAACAAAACCAAAAAACAGGGAAATTCTTTACATTTCCATCAGGGTCTCTGATGAAACCTGGAATGACCCTATCTACAATGACAGCTGCGAGTGGCATAAGGCTGGACACTTGGGACTGAGAGGATTGGTGAGATTGGGTGAGCAAATGCAGACCCTTTAAAGCAAAAATGCATGGCCCCCATTCCATGGGTCCCAACTCTCCAGGTTGAAGGGAATATTACTACAGCTATAACATGTACGGGAAACCTAGAGAATGGACACACTGTGAATACAAAAGGTTTCTAAAACTCAACGAACAGTCCCTCTCCTGGTGCTCCGGTTTGACTTTCCAACTGCTTTACTATCAATCTCCCAACTTGGAGAGAAAATCCCTTTAACCTCCTCGTTCGAACAGGTTGCAAATTTGGCAGAGGATGGAAGGGAAGAGGGAGAACCAGTGAGAGAGTAGCTGTTAGGCAGTTGGACGGGCACATGTCACTCTAATTTCCCGGCAGGAAGAAGAATTAACCAGAGTCTCAGCCACCCACCGGGAACCAGTATAGGTCCTGAACCAAAATTTTGGACTTGCGTACAGCTCACAAAAAACGAGTTGAAAAATGGAGCTCAGGGGCACAGCAATTCACAAACTGGCAGAGTAATAAAGGACAACTGTCGTCCAAAAATCTGTTGAGGGAAGGCAACGCGGCGGACTTGAAAGCGAGGCAGAATAGCAGGAAACAGATTTCAAGAGGTACGTTGGAATCGCCTTTAAAGCACAGGATGAGGGGCACAAGTTCGACAATGACGCACTTGGTCAAAAAGGGCGTATGCGTTTTCTCCTGAATATATTCAGGAGAAAACGCATACGCCCTTTTTGGCCTAGCAAGCAAGCGGGCAATGCAAACCTGCACTACAAAGAAGTATCACTTCCCACCGGTCAAAAGGGACATGCACAAAATGTGTAAAAACCAGAAAGGCAAGACAGGCCCTGGAGAACAGGGAGCCTTGTTATGCTGATGGGCGGGATGTAAATTGCCAACTGCCTCACTGGAGGAGTGCATTGCGTTCCCTAAAACAAGTAAACAACAGAGCTACAGAGCCAAGGACACATCCAGTCTAGCGAATATACCTTGGGAAAACTGAAAATCAATAAGACAGAGCCACCCCCAAATTTAGGGCTACACTGCTTACAAGAACCTCAACTTGGGTACACCTTAAATATCCCAGGAAATATAAAAATGGATCAAAAACTGTGGTATTTATGTACGATGGAATATCCCTCACCCATGAAATCAATGTCATAAGACCAGGAGCAGCAAAGTGAGTGGATTCAGGTACGATGATTCTAAGTGAAATAAGTCACACAGAAAAAGAAACTTATCATAAGATATCACTTATGAAGATCCTGTAAACATGGCTACACATGAACTGAGTTAGGAAAGAGAACAGAGTCTCACATTTAGAAAACACTCTTATGCCTGCTTAAGGGGAAAGGATAGGTGGGGTGATGCATAAAACCAGAGTTTGATATAAGCACAGGTACCATTTCTAAAATCAACTGTGGAATAGACAAGACCTACACCTTCCTCAGTGAAAGGGACTCAAAACCCCATATTTCCCGCAGAGGAATAGATCTGGCAAGTAAGAATCTTAAAACCTATGTATTGATATGTCTCTGTAAGGGAATCAAGTTTGTCTAGACTGGCATAAACATGGCATCGAGAATCAGCTCAAAACCACTATAAAAAGGAATTTCAAAAACAAAACCAAAAAACAGGGAAATTTTTTACATTTCCTTCAGGGTCTTTGATGAAACCTGGAATGACCCTATCTACAATGACAGCTGGATGTGGCATAAGGCTGGACACTTGGGACTGAGAGGATTGGTGAGAATGGGTGATCAAATGCAGACCCTTTAAAGCAAAAATGCATGGCCCCCATTCCATGGGTCCCAACTCTCCATGTTGAAGGGAATATTACTACAGCTATATCATGTACGGGAAACCTAGAGAATGGACACACTGTGAATACAAAAGGTTTCTAAAACTCAACGAGTAGTCCGTCTCCTGGTGCTCCGGTTTGTCTTTCCAACTGCTTTCCTATCAATCTCCCAACTTGGAGAGACAACCCCTTTAACCTCCTCGTTCGCCCAGGTTGCCAATTTGGCAGAGGATGGAAGGGAAGAGGGAGAACCAATGAGAGAGTAGCTGTTATGCATTTGGACGGGAACATGTCACTAATTTCCCGGCAGGAAAAAGAATTAACCAGTGTCTCAGCCACCCACCGGGAACCAGTATAGGTCCTGAACCAAAATTTTGGACTTGCATACAGCTCACAAAAAACGAGTTGAAAAATGGAGCTCAGGGGCACAGAAATTCACAAACTGGCAGAGTAATAAAGGACAACTATCGTCCAAAAATCTGTTGAGGGAAGGCAACGAGGCGGACTTGAAAGCGAGGCAGAATAGCAGGAAACAGATTTCAAGAGATACCTTGGAATCACCTTTAAAGCACAGGAAGTGGGGCACAATTTCTACAATGACACACTTGGCCAAAAAGGGCGTATGCGTTTTCTCCTGAATATATTCAGGAGAAAACGCATACACCCTTTTTGGCCAAGCAAGCAAGCGGGCAATGAATATCTGCACTACAAAGAAGTATCACTTCCCACCGGTCAAAAGGGACATCCACAAAATGTGTAAAAACCAGAAAGGCAAGACAGGCCCTGGAGAACAGGGAGCCATGTTATGCTGATGGGCGGGATGTAAATTGCCAACTGCCTCACTGGAGGAGTGCATTGCATTCCCTAAAAGAAGTAATCAACAGAGCTACAGAGCCCAACGCACATCCTGTCTAGGGAATATAACTTGGGAAAACTGAAAATCAATAAGACAGAGCCACCCCCAAATTTAGGGCTGCACTGCTTACAAGAACCTCAACTTGGGTACACCTTAAATATCCCAGGAAATATAAAAATGGTTCAAAAAACTGTGGTATTTATGTACGTTGGAATATCCCTCAGCCATGAAATCAATGTCATAAGACCAGGAGCAGCAAAGTGAGTGGATTCAGGTACGATGATTCTAAGTGAAATAAGTCACACAGAAAAAGAAACTTATCATAAGATATCACTTATGAAGATCCTGTAAACATGGCTACACATGAACTGAGTTAGGAAAGAGAACAGAGGCTCACATTTAGAAATCACTCTTATGCCTGCTTAAGGGGAAAGGAGAGGTGGGGTGATGCATAAAACCAGAGTTTGATATAAGCACAGGTACCATTTCTAAAACCACCTGTGGAATAGACAAGACCTACACGTTCCTCAGTGAAAGGGACTCAAAACCCCATATTTTCCGCAGAGGAATAGATCTGACTAGTAAGAATCTTAAAACCTATGTATTGATATGTCTCTGTAAGGGAATCAAGTGTGTCTAGACTGGCATAAACATGGCAGCGAGAATCAGCTCAAACCCACTATAAAAAGGAATTTCAAAAACAAAACCAAAAAACAGGGAAATTCTTTCCATTTCCTTCAGGGTCTCTGATGAAACCTGGAATGACCCTATCTACAATGACAGGTGGATGTGGCATAAGGCTGGACACTTGGGACTGAGAGGATTGGTGAGATTGGGTGAGCAAATGCAGACCCTTTAAAGCAAAAATGCATGGCCCCCATTCCATGGGTCCCAACTCTCCATGTTGAAGGGTATATTACTACAGCTATAACATGTACGGGAAACCTAGAGAATGGACACACGGTGAATACAAAAGGTTTCTAAAAGTCAACGAGTAGTCCCTCTCCTGGTGATCCGGTTTGACTTTCCAACTGATTTACTATCAATCTCCCAACTTGGAGAGACAATCCCTTTAACCTCCTGGTTCGCACAGGTTGCCAATGTGGCAGAGGATGGAAGGGAAGAGGGAGAACCAATGAGAGAGTAGCTGTTAGGCATTTGGACGGGCACATGTCACTGTAATTTCCCGGCAGGAAGAAGAATTAACCAGAGTCACAGCCACCCACCGGGAACCAGTATAGGTCCTGAACCAAAATTTTGGACTTGCGTACAGCTCACAAAAAACGAGTTGAAAAATGGAGCTCAGGGGCACAGCAATTCACAAACTGGCAGAGTAATAAAGGACAACTGTCGTCCAAAAATCTGTTGAGGGAAGGCAACGAGGCGGACTTGAAAGCGAGGCAGAATAGCAGGAAACAGATTTCAAGAGGTACGTTGGAATCGCCTTTAAAGCACAGGATGAGGGGCACAACTTCGACAATGACGCACTTGGTCAAAAAGGGCGTATGCGTTTTCTCCTGAACATATTCAGGAGAAAACGCATACGCCCTTTTTGGCCAAGCAAGCAAGCGGGCAATGCAAACCTGCACTACAACGAAGTATCTCTTCCCACCGGTCAAAAGGGACATGCACAAAATCTGTAAAAACCAGAAAGGCAAGACAGGCCCTGGAGAACAAGGAGCCTTGTTATGCTGATGGGCGGGATGTAAATTGCCAACTGCCTCACTGGAGGAGTGCATTGTGTTCCCTAAAAGAAGTAATCAACAGAGCTACAGAGCCAAGGGCACATCCTGTCTAGGGAATATAACTTGGGAAAACTGAAAATCAATAAGACAGAGCCACCCTCAAATTTAGGGCTGCACTGCTTACAAGAACCTCAACTTGGGTACCCCTTATATATCCCAGGAAATATAAAAATGGTTCAAAAACCTGTGGTATTTATGTACGAAGGAATATCCCTCAGCCATGAAATCAATGTCATAAGACCAGGAGCAGCAAAGTGAGTGGATTCAGGTACGATGATTCTAAGTGAAATAAGTCACACAGAAAAAGAAACTTATCATAAGATATCACTTTTGAAGATCCTGTAAACATGGCTACACATGAACTGAGTTAGCAAAGAGAACAGAGTCTCACATTTAGAAAACACTCTTATGCCTGCTTAAGGGGAAAGGAGAGGTGGGGTGATGCATAAAACCAGAGTTTGATATAAGCACAGGTACCATTTCTAAAACCAACTGTGGAATAGACAAGACCTACACCTTCCACAGTGAAAGGGACTCAAAACCCCATATTTCCCGCAGACGAATAACTCTGACTAGTAAGAATCTTAACACCTATGTATTGATATGTCTCTGAAAGGGAATCAAGTGTGTCTAGACTGGCATAAACATGGCAGCGAGAATCAGCTCAAACCCACTATAAAAAGGAATTTCAAAAACAAAACCAAAAAACAGGGAAATTCTTTCCATTTCCTTCAGGGTCTCTGATGAAACCTGGAATGACCCTATCTACAATGACAGATGGATGTGGCATAGGCTGGACACTTGGGACTGAGAGGATTGGTGAGATTGGGTGAGCAAATTCAGACCCTTTAAAGCAAAAATGCATGTCCCCCATTCCATGGGTCCCAACTCTCCATGTTGAAGGGAATATTACTACAGCTGTAACATATACGGGAAAACCTAGAGAATGGACACACTGTGAATACAAAAGGTTTCTATAACTCAACGAGTAGTCCCTCTCCTGGTGCTCCGGTTTGACTTTCCAACTGCTTTACTATCAATCTCCCAACTTGGGGATACAACCCCTTTAACCTCCTGGTTCGCACAAGTTGCCAATTTGGCAGAGGATGGAAGGGAAGAGGGAGAACCAATGAGAGAGTAGCTGTTAGGCATTTGGACGGGCACATGTCACTGTAATTTCCCGGCAGGAAGAAGAATTAACCAGAGTCACAGCCACCCACCGGGAACCAGTATAGGTCCTGAACCAAAATTTTGGACTTGCGTACAGCTCACAAAAAACGAGTTGAAAAATGGAGCTCAGGGGCACAGCAATTCTCACACTGGCAGAGTAATAAAGGACAACTATCGTCCAAAAATCTGTTGAGGGAAGGCAATGAGGCGCACTTGAAAGCAAGGCAGAATAGCAGGAAACAGATTTCAAGAGGTATGTTGGAATCGCCTTTAAAGCACAGAAAGAGGGGAACAACATCTAAAATGACACACTTGGCCAAAAAGGGTGTATGCATTTTCTCCTGAATATATTCAGGAGAAAACGCATACGCACTGTTTGGCCAAGCAAGCAAGCGGGCAATGCAAATCTGCACTACAAAGAAGTATCACTTCCCACCGGTCAAAAGGGACATCCACAAAATGTGTCAAAACCAGAAAGGTAAGACAGGCCCTGGAGAACAGGGAGCCTTTTTATGCTGATGGGCGGGATGTAAATTTCCCACTGCCTCACTGGAGGAGTGCATTGCGTTCCCTAAAACAAGTAAACAACAGATCTACAGAGCCAAGGGCACTTCCAGTCTAGGGAATATACATTGGGAAAACTGAAAATCAATAATACAGAGCCACCCCCAAATTTAGGGCTGCACTGCTTACAAGAACCTCAACTTGGGTACACCTTAAATATCCCAGGAAATGTAAAAATGGTTCTAAAAACTGTGGTACTTATGTACGATGGAATATCCCTCAGCAATGAAATCAATGTCATAAGACCAGGAGCAGCAAAGTGAGTAGATTCAGGTACGATGATTCTAAGTGAAATAAGTCACACAGAAAAAGAAACTTATCATAAGATATCACTTATGAAGTTCCTGTAAACATGGCTACACATGAACTGAGTTAGGAAAGAGAACAGAATCTCACATTTAGAAAACACTCTTATGCCTGCTTAAGGGGAAAGGATAGGTGGGGTGATGCATAAAACCAGAGTTTGATATAAGCACAGGTACCATTTCTAAAATCAACTGTGGAATAGACAAGACCTACACCTTCCTCAGTGAAAGGGACTCAAAACCCCATATTTCCCGCAGAGGAATAGATCTGGCAAGTAAGAATCTTAAAACCTATGTATTGATATGTCTCTGTAAGGGAATCAAGTGTGTCTAGACTGGTATAAACATGGCATCGAGAATCAGCTCAAAACCAATATAAAAAGGAATTTCAAAAACAAAACCAAAAAACAGGGAAATTTTTTACATTTCCTTCATGGTCTCTGATGAAACCTGGAATGACCCTATCTACAATGACAGCTGGATGTGGCATAAGGCTGGACACTTGGGACTGAGAGGATTGGTGAGATTGGGTGAACAAATGCAGACCCTTTAAAGCAAAAATGCATGGCCCCCATTCCATGGGTCCCAACTCTCCATGTTGAAGGGAATATTACTACAGCTATAAAATGTACGGGAAACCTAGAGAATGGACACACTGTGAATACAAAAGGTTTCTAACTCAACGAGTAGTCCCTCTCATGGTGCTCCGGTTTGTCTTTCCAACTGCTTTACTATCAATCTCCCAACTTGGAGAGACAACCCCTTTAACCTCCTGGTTCGCACAGGTTGCCAATTTGGCAGAGGATGGAAGGGAAGAGGGAGAACCAATGAGAGAGTAGCTGTTAGGCATTTGGACGGGAACATGTCACTAATTTCCCGGCAGGAAGAAGAATTAACCAGAGTCTCAGCCACCCACCGGGAACCAGTAAAGGTCCTGAACCAAAATTTTGGACTTGCATACAGCTCACAAAAAACGAGTTGAAAAATGGTGCTCAGGGGCACAGCAATTCACAAACTGGCGTAGTAATAAAGGACAACTATCGTCTAAAAATCTGTTGAGGGAAGGCAACGAGGCGGACTTGAAAGCGAGGCAGAATAGCAGGAAACAGATTTCAAGATGTACCTTGGAATCACCTTTAAAGCACAGGAAGTGGGGCACAATTTCCACAATGACACACTTGGCCAAAAAGGGCGTATGCGTTTTCTCCTGAATATATTCAGGAGAAAACGCATACGCCCATTTTGGCCAAGCAAGCAAGCGGGCAATTCAAATCTGCACTACAAAGAAGTATCACTTCCCACCGGTCAAAAGGGACATCCACAAAATGTGTAAACACAGAAAGGCAAGACAGGCCCTGGAGAACAGGGAGCCTAGTTATGCTGATGGGCGGGATGTAAATTGCCAACTGCCTCACTGGAGGAGTGCATTGCGTTCCCTAAATGAAGTAATCAACAGAGCTACAGAGCCAAGGGCACATCCCGTCTAGGGAATATACCTTTAGATAACTGAAAATCAATAAGACAGAGCCACCCCCAAATTTACGGCTGCACTGCTTACAAGAACCTCCACATGGGTACACTTTAAATATCCCAGGAATTATAAAAATGGTTCAAAAAACTGTGGTATTTATGTACGATGGAATATCCCTCAGCCATGAAATCAATGTCATAAGACCAGGAGCAGCAAAGTGAGTGGATTCAGGTACGATGATTCTAAGTGAAATAAGTCACACAGAAAAAGAAACTTATCATAAGATATGACTTATGTAGATCCTGTAAACATGGCTACACATGAACTGAGTTAGGAAAGAGAACAGAGTCTCACATTTAGAAAACACTCTTATGCCTGCTTAAGGGGAAAGGAGAGGTGGGGTGATGCATAAAACCAGAGTTTGATATAAGCAGAGGTACCATTTCTAAAACCAACTGTGGAATAGACAAGACCTACACGTTCCTCAGAGAAAGGGACTCAAAACCCCATATTTCCCGCAGAGGAATAGATCTGACTAGTAAGAATCTTAAAACCTATGTATCGATGTGTCTCCGTAAGGGAATCAAGTATGTCTAGACTGGCATAAACATGGCAGTGAGAATCACCTCAAACCCACTATAAAAAGGAATTTCAAAAACAAAACCAAAAAACAGGGAAATTCTTTACATTTCCTTCAGGGTCTCTGATGAAACCTGGAATGAACCTATCTACAATGACAGCTGGAAGTGGCATAAGGCTGGACACTTGGGACTGAGAGGATTGTTGAGATTGGGTGAGCAAATGCAGACCCTTTAAAGCAAAAATGCATGGACCCCATTCCATGGGTCCCAACTCTCCATGTTGAAGGGAATATTACTACAGCTATAACATGTACGGGAAACCTAGAGAATGGACACACTGTGAATACAAAAGGTTTCTAAAACTCAACGAGTAGTCCCTCACCTGTTGTTCCCGGTTGACTTTCCAACTGCTTTCCTATCAATCTCCCAACTTGGAGAGACAACCCCTTTAACCTCCTCGTTCGCACAGGTTGCCAATTTGGCAGAGGATGGAAGGGAAGAGGGAGAACCAATGAGAGAGTAGCTGTTAGGCATTTGGACGGGCACATGTCACTCTAATTTCCCGGCAGGAAGAAGAATTAACCAGAGTCTCAGCCACCCAGCAGGAACCAGTATAGGTCCTGAACCAAAATTTTGGACTTGTGTACAGCTCACAAAAAAACGAGTTGAAAAATAGAGCTCAGGGGCACAGCATTTCACAAACTAGCAGAGTAATAAAGGACAACTGTCGTCCAAAAATCTGTTGAGGGAAGGCAACGAGGCAGAATTGAAAGCGATGCAGAATAGCAGGAAACAGATTTCAAGAGGTACCTTGGAATCGCCTTTAAAGCACAGGATGAGGGGCACAATTTCGACAATGACGCACTTGGCCAAAAAGGGCGTATGCGTTTTCTCCGGAATATATTCAGGAGAAAACGCATACGCCCTTTTTGGCCAAGCAAACAAGTGGGCAATGGAAATCTGCACTACAAATAAGTATCACTTCCCACCGGTCAAAAGGGACATCTATAAAATGTGTAAAAACCAGAAAGGCAAGACAGGCCCTGGAGAACAGGGAGCCTTTTTATGCTGATGGGCGGGATGTAAATTGCCAACTGCCTCACTGGAGGAGTGCATTGCGTTCCCTAAAACAAGTAAACAACAGAGCTACAGAGCCAAGGGCACTTCCAGTCTAGGGAATATACCTTGGGAAAACTGAAAATCCATAAGACAGAGCCACCCCCAAATTTAGGGCTGCACTGCTTACAAGAACCTCAACTTGGGTACACCTTAAATATCACAGGAAATATAAAAATGGTTCGAAAAACTGTGGTATTTATGTACGATGGAATAACCCTCAGCCATGAAATCAATGTCATAAGACCAGGAGCACCAAAGTAAGCGGATTCAGGTACGATGATTCTAAGTGAAATAAGTCACACAGAAAAAGAAACTTATCATAAGATATCACTTATAAAGATCCTGTAAACATGGCTACACATGAACTGAGTTAGGAAAGAGAACAGAGTCTCACATTTAGAAAACACTCTTATGCCTGCTTAAGGGGAAAGGATAGGTGGGGTGATGCATAAAACCAGAGTTTGATATAAGCACAGGAAACATTTTTAAATCAACTGTGGAATAGACAAGACCTACACCTTCCTCAGTGATAGGGACTCAAAACCCCATATTTGCCGCAGAGGAATAGATCTGGCAAGTAAGAATCTTAAAACCTATGTATTGATATGTCTCTGTAAGGGAATCAAGTGTGTCTAGACTGGCCTAAACATGGCAGCAAGAATCAGCTCAAAACCCATATAAAAAGGAATTTCAAAAACAAAACCAAAAAACAGGGAAATTCTTTACATTTCCTTCAGTGTCTCTGATGAAACCTGGAATGACCCTATCTACAATGACAGCTGGATGTGGCATAAGGCTGGACACTTGGGACTGAGAGGATTGGTGAGATTGGGTGAGCAAATGCAGACCCTTTAAAGCAAAAATGCATGGCCCCCATTCCATGGGTCCCAACTCTCCATGTTGAAGGGAATATTACTACAGCTATAACATGTACGGGAAACCTAGAGAATGGACACACTGTGAATACAAAAGGTTACTAAAACTCAACGAGTAGTCCCTCTCCTGGTGCTACGGTTTGTCTTTCCAACTGCTTTACTATCAATCTCCCAACTTGGAGAGACAACCCCTTTAACCTCCTCGTTCGCACAGGTTGCCAATTTGGCAGAGGATGGAAGGGAAGAGGGAGAACCAATGAGAGAGTAGCTGTTAGGCATTTGGACGGGAACATGTCACTAATTTCCCGGAAGGAAGAAGAATTAACCAGAGTCTCAGCCACCCACCGGGAACCAGTATAGGTCCTGAACCAAAATTTTGGACTTGCATACAGCTCACAAAAAACAAGTTGAAAAATGGAGCTCAGGGGAAAAGCAATTCACAAACTGGCAGAGTAATAAAGGACAACTATCGTCCAAAAATCTGTTGAGGGGAGGCAACGAGGCGGACTTGAAAGCGAGGCAGAATAGCAGGAACCAGATTTCAAGAGGTACCTTGGAATCGCCTTTAAAGCACAGGAAGAGGGGCACAACTTCGACAATGACGCACTTGGACAAAAAGCGCGTATGCGTTTTCTCCTGAATATATTCAGGAGAAAACGCATACGCCCTTTTTGGCCAAGCAAGCAAGCGGGCAATGCAAATCTGCACTACAAAAAGTATCACTTCCCACCGGTCAAAAGGGACATCTACAAAATGTGTAAAAACTAGAAAGGCAAGACAGGGCCTGGAGAACAGGGAGCCTTGTTATGCTGATGGGCGGGATGTAAATTGCCAACTGCCTCACTGGAGGAGTGCATTGCGTTCACTAAAAGAAGTAATCAACAGAGCTACAGAGCCAAGGGTATATCCTGTCTAGGGAATATAACTTGGGAAAACTGAAAATCAATAAGACAGAGCCACCCCCAAATTTAGGGCTGCACTGCTTACAAGAACCTCAACTTGGGAACAGCTTAAATATCCCAGGAAATATAAAAATGGTTCAAAAACCTGTGGTATTTATGTACGATGGAATATCCCTCAGCCATGAAATCAATGTCATAAGACCAGGAGCAGCAAAGTGAGTGGATTCAGGTACGATGATTCTAAGTGAAATAAGTCACACAGAAAAAGAAACTTATCATATGATATCACTTATGAAGATCCTGTAAACATGGCTACACATGAACTGAGTTAGGAAAGAGAACAGAGTCTCACATTTAGAAAACACTCTTATGCCTGCTTAAGGGGAAAGGAGAGGTGGGGTGATGCATAAAACCAGAGTTTGATATAAGCACAGGTACCATTTCTAAAACCAACTGTGGAATAGACTAGACCTACACCTTCCTCAGAGAAAGGGACTCAAAACCCCATATTTCCCGCAGACGAATAACTCTGACTAGTAAGAATCTTAAAACCTATGTATTGATATGTCTCTGTAAGGGAATCAAGTGTGTCTAGACTGGCATAAACATGGCAGCGAGAATCAGCTCAAACCCACTATAAAAAGGAATTTCAAAAAGAAAACCAAAAAACAGGGAAATTCTTTCCATTTCCTTCAGGGTCTCTGATGAAACCTGGAATGACCCTATCTACAATGACAGCTGGATGTGGCATAAGGCTGGACACTTGGGACTGAGAGGATTGGTGAGATAGGGTGAGCAAATGCATACCCTTTAAAGCAAAAATGCATGTCCGCCATTCCATGGGTCCCAACTCTCCATGTTGAAGGGAATATTACTACAGCTGTAACATGTACGGGAAAACCTAGAGAATGGACACACTGTGAATACAACAGGTTTCTAAAACTCAACAAGTAGTCCCCCTCCTGGTGCTCCGGTTTGACTTTCCAACTGCTTTCCTATCAATCTCCCAACTTGGAGAGACAGCCCCTTTAACCTCCTGGTTCGCACAGGTTGCCAATTTTGCAGAGGATGGAAGGGAAGAGGGAGAACCAATGAGAGAGAGGCTGTTAGGCATTTGGACGGGCACATGTCACTCTAATTTCCCGGCAGGAAGAAGAATTAACCAGAGTCACAGCCCCCCACAGGGAACCACTATAGGTCCTGAACCAAAATTTTGGACTTGCGTACAGCTCACAAAAAACGAGTTGAAAAATGGAGCTCAGGGGCACAGCAATTCACAAACTGGCAGAGTAATAAAGGACAACTATCGTCCAAAAATCTGTTGAGGGAAGGCAACGAGGCAGACTTGAAAGCAAGGCAGAATAGCAGGAAACAGATTTCAAGAGGTACGTTGGAATCGCCTTTAAAGCACAGGAAGAGGGGAACAACATCGAAAATGACACACTTGTCCAAAAAGGGTGTATGCATTTTCTCCTGAATATATTCAGGAGAAAACGCATACGCCCTTTTTGGCCAAGCAAGCAAGCGGGCAATGCAAATCTGCACTACAAAGAAGTATCACTTCCCACCGGTCAAAAGGGACATCCACAAAATGTGTCAAAACCAGAAAGGCAAGACAGGCCCTGGAGAACAGGGAGCCTTGATATGCTGATGGGCGGGATGTAAATTGCCAACTGCCTCACTGGAGGAGTGCATTGCGTTCCCTAAAACAAGTAAACAACAGAGCTACAGAGCCAAGGGCACATCCAGTCTAGGGAATATACCTTGGGAAAACTGAAAATCAATAAGACAGAGCCACCCCCAAATTTAGGGCTGCACTGCTTACAAGAACCACAACTTGGGTACACCTTAAATATCCCAGGAAATATAAAAATGGTTCAAAAAAACTGTGGTATTTATGTACGATGGAATATCCCTCAGCCCTGAAATCAATGTCATAAGACCAGGAGCAGCAAAGTGATTGGATTCATGTACGATGATTCTAAGTGAAATAAGTCACACAGAAAAAGAAACTTATCATAAGATATCACTTATGAAGATCCTGTAAACATGGCTACACATGAACTGAGTTAGGAAAGAGAACAGAGTCTCACATTTAGAAAACACTCTTATGCCTGCTTAAGGGGAAAGGAGAGGTGGGGTGATGAATAAAACCAGAGTTTGATATAAGCACAGGTACCATTTCTAAAACCAACTGTGAAATAGACAAGACCTACACCTTCCTCAGTGAAAGGGACTCAAAACCCCATATTTCCCGCAGAGGAATAGATCTGACTAATAAGAATATTAAAACCTATGTATTGATATGTCTCTGTAAGGGAATCAAGTGTGTCTAGACTGGCATAAACATGGCAGCAAGAATCAGCTCAAACCCACTATAAAAAGGAATTTGAAAAACAAAACCAAAAAAAAGGAAATTCTTTACGTTTCCTTCAGGGTCTCTGATGAAACCTGGAATGACCCTATCTACAATGACAAGTGGATGTGGCATAAGGCTGGACACTTGGGACTGAGAGGATTGGTGAGATTGGGTGAGCAAATGCAGACCCTTTAAAGCCATAATGCATGGCCCCCATTCCATGGGTCCCAACTCTCCAGGTTGAAGGGATTATTACTACAGCTATAACATGTACGGGAAACCTAGAGAATGGACACACTGTGAATACAAAATGTTTCTAAAACTCAACGAATAGTCCCTCTCCTGGTGCTCCGGTTTGACTTTCCAACTGCTTTACTATCAATCTCCCAACTTGGAGAGACAGCCCCTTTAAGCTCCTTGTTCGAACAGTTTGCCAATTTGGCAGAGGATGGAAGGGAAGAGGGAGAACCAATGAGAGAGTAGCAGTTAGGCATTTGGACGGGCACATGTCACTCTAATTTCCCGGCAGGAAGAAGAATTAACCAAAGTCTCAGCAACCCACCGGGAACCAGTAGAGGTCCTGAACCAAAATTTTGGACTTGCGTTCAGCTCACAAAAAAACGAGTTGAAAAATGGAGCTCAGGGGCACAGCAATTCACCAACTGGCAGAGTAATAAAGGACAACTATCGTCCAAAAATCTGTTGAGGGAAGGCAACGAGGCGGACTTGAAAGCGAGGCAGAATAGCAGGAAACAGATTTCAAGAGGTACGTTGGAATCGCCTTTAAAGCACAGGAAGAGGGGCACAACTTCGAAAATGACGCACTTGGCCAAAAAGGGCGTATGCGTTTTCTCCTGAATATATTCAGGAGGAAACGCATACGCCCTTTTTGGCCAAGCAAGCAAGCGGGCAATGCAAATCTGCGGTACAAAGAAGTATCACTTCCCACCGGTCAAAAGGGACATCCACAAAATGTGTAAACACCAGAAAGGCAAGACAGGCCCTGGAGAATAGGGAACCTTGTTATGCTGATGGGCGGGATGTAAATTGCCAGCTGCCTCACTGGAGGAGTGCATTGCGTTCCCTAAAACAAGTAAACAACAGAGCTACAGAGCCAAGGGCCCATCCAGTCTAGGGAATATACCTTGGGAAAACAGAAAATCAATAAGACAGAACCACCCCACAATTTAGGGCTGCACTGCTTACAAGAACCTCAACTTGGGTACACCTTAAATATCCCAGGAAATATAAAAATGGTTCAAAAAACTGTGGTACTTACGTACGATGGTATATCCCTCAGCCATGAAATCAATGTCATAAGACCAGGAGCAGCAAAGTGATTGGATTCAGGTACGATGATTCTAAGTGAAATAAGTCACACAGAAAAAGAAACTTATCATAAGATATCACTTATGAAGATCCTGTAAACATGGCTACACATGAACTGAGTTAGGAAAGAGAACAGAGTCTCACATTTAGAAAACACTCTTATGCCTGCTTAAGGGGGAAGGAGAGGTGGGGTGATGCATAAAACCAGAGTTTGATATAAGCACATGTACCGTTTCTAAAACCTACCGTGGATTAGACAAGACCAACATCTTCCACAGTGAAAGCGACTCAAAACCCCATATTTCCCTCAGAGGAATAGATCTGACTACTAAGAATCTTACAACCTATGTATTGATATGTCTCCGTAAGGGAATCAATTGTGTCTAGACTGGCATAAACATGGCAGCGAGAATCAGCTCAAACACACTATAAAAAGGAATTTCAAAAACAAAACCAAAAAACAGGGAAATTCTTTACAATTCCTTCAGGGTCTCTGATGAAACCTGGAATGACCCTATCTACAATGACAGCTGGTTGTGGCATTAGGCTGGAAACTTGGGACTGAGAGGATTGGTGAGATTGGGTGAGCAAATGCGGACACTTTAAAGCATAAATGCATGGCGCTCATTCCAAGGGACCCAACTCTCCAGATTGAAGGTTATATTACTACAGCTATAACATATACGGGAAACCTAGAGAATGGACACACTGTGAATACAAAAGGTTTCTAAAACTCAACGAGTAGTCCCTCTCCTGGTGCTCTGCTTTGACTTTCCAACTGCTTTACTATCAATCTCCCAACTTGGAGAGCCAGTCCCTTTAACCTCCTGGTTCGCACAGGTTGCCAATTTGGCAGAGGATGGAAGGGAAGAGGGATAACCAATGAGAGAACAGCTGTTAGACATTTGGACGGGCACATGTCACTCTAATTTTCCGGCAGGATGAAGAATTAACCAAAGTCTCAGCCACCCACCAGGAACCAGTAGAGGTCGTGATCCAAAATTTTGTACTTGCTTTCAGTTCACAAAAAACGAGTTGAAAAATGGAGCTCAGGGGCACAGCAATTCACAAACTGCCAGAGTAATAAAGGACAACTATCGTCCAAAAATCTTTGATGGAAGCCAACGAGGCTGTCATGAATGCGAGGCAGAATAGCAGGAAACAGATTTCAAGAGGTACATTGGAATCGCCTTTAAAGTACAGGCAGAGGAGAACTACTTCATCAGTGATGTACTTGTCCAAAAGGGCATATGCGTTTTCTTCTGAATATATTCAAGAAAAAATGCATACGCCCTTTTTGGCCAAGCAAGCAAGCAAGAAATGCAAATCTGCACTACAAGAACGATCACTTCCCACTGGTCAAAAGGGACATCCACCAAATGTGTAAAAACCAGAAAGGCAAGACAGGCCCTGGAGAACAGGGAGTCTTGTTAGGCTAATGGGCAGGATGGAAATTTCTAAATGCCTCTCTGGGGGAGTGCATTGTGTTCCCTAAAACAAATAAAAAACAGAGCAAAGAGCCAATGGCAGTTCCAGTCTAGGGCATATACGTTTGGAAAAATGAAAATCAGTAAGTCAGAGCCACCCCAAAATTTAGGGCTGCACTGCTTACACGAACCTCAACTTGGGTACACCTTAAATGTCCCAGGAAAGAAAAAAAAAATGGTTCAAGAAATTGTGGTACTTACGTACGATTGAATATCCCTTAGCCATGAAATCAATGTCATAAGGCCAGTAGCAGCAAAATGAGTGGATTCAGGTACAATGATTCTAAGTGAAATAAGTCACATTGAAAAAGAAACTTATCATAAGATATCACTTACAAAGGTCCTGTAACCATGGCTACACATGAACTGAGTTAGGAAAAATAACAGAGTAACAAATCTTATCATAAGTTATCACTCATAGGGTGAATGTACACATGGCTACACATGAACTGGATTACAAACACTACAGAGTCACACATTTAGAAAACAATCTTCTGCCTGCTTAACGGGAAAGCCGAGGTGGGGTGATGCATAAAACCACAGTTTTAAATTAACACAGATACCGTTACCTAAACCAAGAATGTAATAGACAACACCTACTCCCCGCACAATGAACTGGACTCAACACCCCCTATTCATTGCAGAGGAATATATCTGACTCTAAGAATTTTAAAACATATGTATTCTCATGTCTCCATAAAGAAAGCATATGTGTGTATAATGGCATGAACACAGCACTGAAATTCAGCTAAACCCCCTTATAAAAATAAGTTTCAAAAGCAAAATGCAAAAACCGCGAAACAGAGAGAAATCTTAAAAATTACGTTCAGGGCCTGTGATCTAACCTGGATTGACTACCTTTACACCCACAGCTGGATGAGACATAAGACTGGACACTTGGGGCTGACAAGATTGCTGAGGTTGTGTGAGCAAAACAACGCCACTTAGAGCAATAATGTGTGCTACCCATTCTAGTGGTCCCAACTCTCCCGGTTTAAGGGAATCTTCCTACAGTTAAAACATGCATGGGAAACCCAGTGGATGGTACACTGTGTAATTGGGAAAGTTTTCTAAAAGGTACCTCATTTTTCCTTTCGTCATGCTCGGCTTCACCATTCCATCTGCATTACTAAAAATCTCCCCACTTGGAGTGTCAGTGCCTTTACCCTCCTTTTACGCACAGTTTGCAAATTGTGCAGAGGATGAACAGGAAGAGGGGAAACAAATGAGAGTTTAGCTGTAGGTGTTTGGATGGGCACATATCACTCTACTTTCCCATCAGGAAGAAGCATTAACCAAAGGCTCAGCCTGAAGCCCTGGAACCGGACTAGGGCCTAAAGCCATCCTGCGGTATTGCAGCCAGCTCACAAATAGGCGGTTTGAAAAATGGATATCAGGGGCACAGCAATTCACAAACTTGCAGAGTTATAAAGGACAACTATCATCCAGAAATATATTGAGGTAAGGCCGTGAAGAGGATTTGAACGCAAGGCAGAATTGAAGGAAACAGATTTCAAGAGGTACATTGGAGTCATCTTTAAAGCACATGAAAAGCGACAGAACTCCAACAATGTTGCCCTTGGCAGGAAAGGGAGTATGTGTATTTTCTTGAATATATTCGGGAAAAAATGCATACGCTCTTTTTGGCCAAGCAAGCCATCAGGCATTGAAAATCCACACTACATAGAAGTGTCCCTTACCTCCAGTCAAAAGGGCCATCCACAAACAGTGTAAAAACCACAAATGCAGGACAGGCCTTGGAGAAAAGGGAGCCTGGTTACACCGATGGACAGGATGTAAATTGCCAACAGCCTCTCTGGAGAACTGTATGTTGTTTTCTAAAACAGAGCTACAGAGCATAGCACACTTCCACTCATGGGCGTGTATTTTGGGAAAACTAAAAATCCGCAACACACAGCCAGCGCAAAGTTTAGGGCTGCTCTGTTTACAAGAACCTCGAATTCGGTACACATTAAATATCCCAGGAAAGGAAAAAAAATGGATATAGATGTCATGGTACTTATATAGAATGGAATGTCACTCAGACATAAAATCAATGTCATAAGGCCAATAGCAGCATAATGAGTGGCTTTAGGTACGATAATGCTAAGTGAAATGAGCCACAAAGAAACAAAAACTTATTGTAATATATCACTTATAGAGGGAATGTAAACATGGCTACACATGAACTGAATTTCAAAAGAGAACAGAGTTACACATTTAGAAAACACACTTATGCCTCCTTAAGGGGAAAGGTGACGTGGGGTGATGTGTAAAAGCAGAGTTTTAAATTAGCACAGATACCATTCCATATACCAAATATGTAATAGACAAGACCTACTCCTTTCTCAATGAACTGGACACAAAACACCCTATTCACTGAAGAGGAATTTATCTGACTGGTAACAATCTTGAAACCTATGTATTTATATGTCTCCATAATGGAATCAAGTGAATGTAGCTTGGCATAAACACAGATCAATGGAACAGGACAGAAAGCCCAGAGAGAAACCTACATACCTATGGCTATCTCATCTATGACAAAGGAGCTAAGGATATACAATGGAGAAAAGACAGTCTCTTCAGTAATTGGTGCTGGGAAAACTGGACCCCTACACATAAAAGAATGAAATTAGAACACTCCATAACACCATACACAAAAATAAACTCTAAATGGATTAGAGATCTAAATATAAGGCCAGACACTATAAAACACTTAGAGGAAACCATAGGCAGAACACTCTATGACATAAATCACAGCAAGATCCTTTTTGACACACCTTCTAGAGAAATGGAAATAAAAACAGAAATCAACAAATGGGACCTAATGAAACTTAAAAGCTTTTACACGGTACAGGAAAATATAAACAAGATGCAAAAACAACCCTCAGAATGGGAGAAAATATTTTCAAATGAAGCAATTGACAAAGGATTAATCTCCAATCTTTACAAGCACCTCATGTAGCTCAATATCACAAAAACAAACAACCCAATCCAAAAACGGCCAGAAGACCTAAATAGACATTTCTCCAAAGAAGATATACAGATTACCAAGAAACACATGAAAGGATGCTGAACATCACTAATCATTAGAGAAATGCAAATCATAACTATCGTGAGGTATCACCACACAGCAGTCAGAGTGGCAATCATCAAAAAAATCTACAAAACAATAAATGCTGGGGAGGCCTTTATTGGAGAAAAGGGAACACACTTGCACTGTGGGTGGGAATGTAAATTGATATGGGCACTAAGGAGAACAGTACGGAGGTTCCTCTAAATAACTATCAATAGAGGTACCATACGACACAACAATCCAACTACTGGGCATTTGCCTTGCGAAAACCATAATTCAAAAAGAGTTATGTACAAAAAAGTTCATTGCAGCTCTATTTACAATAGCTTGGACATGGAAGCAACCTAAGTGTCCATCGACAGATGAATGGATAAAGAAGATCTGGCACATATATACAATGGAATATTACTCAGCCATAAAAAGAAGCAAAACTGAGTTATTTGTACTGAGGTGGATGGACTTAGAATCTGTCCTACACAGTGAAGTAAGTCAGAAAGTGAAAAACAAATACTGTATGTTAACAGAGATATACGGGATCTAATGAAGAAAAACAAAAAGATTTTGAAGAACCTAGTGGCAGGACAGGATTAAGGACACAGATGTAGAGAAAGGACTTGAGGACACCGGAAGGGGGATGGGTAAGCTGAGACGAAGTGACAGAGTGGCATGGACATAAATACATTACCAAATGTAACACCGATAGCTACTGAGAATCAGCCACATCGACCAGGGAGATCAGCTCGGTGCTTTGTGACCACATAAAGGGGTGGGATATGGAATGTGGGAGGGAGATGCAAGAGGGAGGGGATCTGGTGATATTTGTATATGTATAGATGATTCACTTTGTTATACAGCAGAAACTAACACTCCATTGTAAAACAATTATACTCCAATAAACGTGTAAAAGGAAAAAAAAACGAAAGCCCAGGGATAAACCTACACACCTATGGTCAACTAATCTATGACAAAGGAGGCAAGACTATACAATGGAGATAAGCCAGTCTCTTCAATCATTGGTGCTGGGAAATATGGACAGCTACATGTAAAAGAATGAAATTAGAACACTCCCCAACACCATACATAAAAATATATTCAAAATGGATTAGAGACCTTAATGTAAGACCGGACAGTATAAAATTCTGAGAGGAAAACTTACGAAGGATACTCTGACGTAAATCACAGCAAGATCTTTTTGATCCACCTTCCTATAGTAATGAAATAAAAAAGAAAACTAAACAGATGGGACCTAATGAAATGTAAAAGCTTTTGCAAAGCAAAGGAAACTACAAACAAGACGAAAAGACAACCCTCAGAATGGCAGAACATATTTGCCAATGAATCAATGGACAAATGATTAATCTCCAATATATATAAACAGCTCATGCAGCTCAATATTAATAAAACAAACAACCCCATACAAAAATGGAAGAAGATCTAAATAGACATTTCTTCCAAGAAGACATAGAGATGGCCAGTACGCACATGAAAATCTGCTCAACATCACTAATTATTAGAGAAATGGAAATCGAAACTACAATGAGGTATCACGTCACACCTGTTAGAATGGGCATCATCAGAAAATCTACAAACAACAAATGCTGGAGAGGGTGTGGAGAAAAGGAACCTTCTTCCACTATTGCTGGGAATGTAAATCGATAGAGTCTCTATGGAGAACAGTATGGAGGTTCCTTAAAAAACTAAAAATAGAATTACCATATAATCCAGCAATCCCACTACTGGGCATATACCCAGAGAAAACCATAAATCAAAAAGACACATTCACCACAATGTTCATTGCAGCACTATTTACAATAGCCAGGTAATGAAAGCAACCTAAGTGCCCATAGAGAGATGAATGGATAAAGATGTGGTACATATATACAATGGAATATTACTCAGCCATACATCGGAATGAAATTGGGTCATTTGTAGAGACCTTGATGGATCTAGAGACTGTCATACAGAGTGAAGTAAGTCAGAAAGAGAAAAACAAATATTGTATGTTAATGCATATATGTGGAACCTAGAAAAATGGTACAGATGAACCGGTTTGCAGGGCAGAGATAGAGACACAGATGTAGAGAACAAACATATGGACACCAAGGGGGGAACGCCATGTGAGGGTGGTGGTGGGATGAATTGGGAGACTGAGATTCACATGTGCACACATAAGTATAAAATAGATATCCAGTAAGAACCTGCTGTATAAAAGAAATAAATAAATTTTAAAAAAATTAAAAATAAATAAATAACATTTAATAAAATAAACCAAAAAAACGTTTTTCCCTTCACATAGACGTCTTTATATTAATGCATTATTTCCATGTTTATATCTCCAAATTTAAAAAAAAAGAGGAATAAATAAAATCTACCTTGAACCAAAAAGATAAAAAGAAAAAAAAAAAAAAAAAAAACAGAACCCACCAGTTATACAGAGGAAAATCGTATCAGGGCACTTGCTCCAGTTGTAAAAAAATCTTAAGTTGGTCAGAGGTGGGAAATCGTCTCCCATGCAGTGAGCAGCGCTCCCCCCCCACAAGGAACATCCTCATTGCAAAGCTGGGGGACTGTGTCGAGGCATCTGTGAGTAAATGTGAGCTGAGCCCCAGTCCTGCTGCAGCTGAACTCTTCCCACCCTTTCCAGGTAAAACAGCTGAATATGTACAAGAACTTGCAAGCCTAGAGGAAGGGCTGTGGAGCCACACCAGCGACAGCACGCAGGCCAACTTGGTGCCTGCTGGCCAGCCAGGATGGTCCTGGCCCCAGATGCTCTTCTGGAAGCTTTCCATTTCCCTACCTGAGATACCCCTCCTGCCACGGCCCCCACTGCTTTTTTACTTCCTCACCTCTGCCTGGGGAGGAATTCCAGCGGCAGGTATGGGTGACACATCCTCTTCTTTAGCAGGTGGCAGCCTGGCAACTCCTGCAGAAAGTCCAGCAGAGCCCCACTCACACTGGGCCACCCACAAAGCCATGGCCCCTCACTCCCTCCCACCACCCCAGCCCCGACACTGCTGACGGGGCAGAGAATATGGCGTCAGGCACAGCTACAGGGGCTCTTGCTGACTGGAGAGGAGTTTATATTGACCTTAACCCAGGCACACCTGGGGAGGGCTGGCAGGCAGTGTCAGGCTGCCCAAATCAGCGAATCCTCACCCCTCAGGGGATCACAGTTGCAGAAAATGAACCTTGCTAAACAGGCCACGGCCAAGGAACAGGTGTGGGCTCTTGAGAGTCAGAATAGACAAGGGGCTTCAGCTGCGGCTTTTTTTTCTCATCATTTTATCTGGTCCATGAGTGGAAAACAACTTCAAGAAGACCCTATACTAATGAGAGGAACCCAGGAGTCAGGGAGAGGAGTGATGGTGGGTGGAGACAGAGGCCTGGTGCCCTGGCTGCAGTGGAAGTGTCTGGAAGACCAGGCTGAGAGAGGCTGCACAGAGTGATAGACAGGGTCACAGACCAGTCAGGGCTGCTGTTTGTTAGTTCAAGTCCTGCTCTGAGGCGTTCTGTGTCAGCTGTGAGCGACAGGTGAGATGGGGGTTCTCTGCAAGGTGGGCTATGTGCACAGTTCTTGTGTGTCCAGCCCTGCTTGGGTACCTGCCCAGGGGAGCTCCGTATCCTGGGAAGGGCCTGGATATGAGAGCCCAATGGGCTGCTGGGTAACTGCACAGGTGAGCTCCATACCCTGGGAGGGACATGACCACGAGGGCCCCGTGGGCTGAGGGGTGGGGTGTGCAGCCCAGGTGAGCTCCATATCCTGGGATTGGCCTGACCACGAGAGTCCCATTGTCTGCTGGAGACCTGGTAAAGGATATCAGGACAGTCAGTGAAGCCACCGAGGATATACATCCAGTAGCTCCTATTTCCTACAACCTGCTGGTCATTCTACCATCCACCAGGCCATGGCATTCTGTATTAGACTTCAATGATGCCTTCTTCTGTATTCCATTCATCTCAGAGTCACAAGGATTTTTGGCTTGTGAGTGGCAGGACACAACATGCAACCAAAGCAATAATGCTGGGCCATCCTTCCCAGTGGTTCAAAAATACCCACACCATCATTGGGGAAATGTCCTCTAAAGACCTAAAAGTTCTACCTCTGTAAAAGGGAACCCTCCCTCAATATGCAGAGGACATTCTGATCACCAGGCCTACTAAAGACGCCTCTGAACTACCTAGTCAAGAAAGGATAGAAGGTGTCCAAGAAAAAGGCTCAAATATCCCAGGCTAAGGTGACATGCCTGGGCTTCATTGTCACAGGTATTCGGAGAAACACATCCCAGTATAGGGAAGAAGCCATTTGCAGCCTTACCTCTTCTAAAACTAGAAGACAGTTTAGGGGTTCCTGGGGAGGCCAAGGTTTTCTGCATCTGGATCCCTAACTACAGTCTAATAGCTGGGCCTCTACATGAAACACTGACACGAAAAGATGATGATCCTTTTGAATAGCATCCAGAAGCAGCCTTTCAAGAATGGAAAGAGCAGTCAATTCAGACCCTTGCCCAGGAACTCCCTAATTTAGCTAAACCCTTGGACCTTTACATACCCAGTCATAGGTTAATCGCCTTGGAGCCTTAGTGCAAAAACTGGGACCACTTGAAATGGAGCAACAAAAGAATGCCCTTCAGGTATGATAAACTATGGTCACCAAGGGCTTTGCCCACCGACTCATCAGGCCAGGATACTGGGGTATCTAAAAAGCTGAATCAGAAGCCCGCAAGGCCAGCTCCCTCCTAGGGAAAAGGACCCCACGTGGTGATCCTAACCACCCATCATGCCCTGAAGTTGCAGGGGTCGCTCTGTGGACACACTGACCTCGAGTGAGGAGGCCCTCCAACTCCAACCTCCAGAGAGACAAATGGGGGCAACAGGCCCCCAAAAAGACTCGTGTGACCATCACTTGACCTGGAGTTTCTCTCAGAAAACAACAAGACTGTGCCCCGAAAGAGCAGACTACTGCTTGCAGGACTTACTGCACCCAGAGTGGAGCTAATAAGCTTGGCGGGGGAAACATATATCATGCTTTCACCATAGAAAGCCCTACAGACACCGCGGTGATGATGGTCAATATGACCGGCTGGACTGCTGGATACTTCTAAAGGCCGTTGACTCAGTGGACGTCATGGTCCTGGATCACCACTGACCCTGGACTGTCTGGGAGTTGTGCGGGCAGGGCTCTGACACATGGTGCTGTTTGTACATTAATTCAGGGACCTAATTAAAGAAAGCACAGACTAGTGGTCAGAGCATCTAGGCTGGCAAAAATCGTCAGCCTAAGGTCGCCGAACAAATGTGGGGTGGGGTGAAACCTGCCACCGCAGCATCTCTGCGCATCTCTTTCCTGGACCCTTAAAGGTCATTAGAATCTATAACACTTCCAATGCTGGTGCTCAGGCGGACGAGAAGTGAGGCAGGAGGCCTTGGGACAATCAACCTCACCTGGAGGCTGGTTGGGAGACGTTTTGACCCTCCCCCCATGTATCAGGGCTCCCACCACAGCATGAAGCAGTCACAAAAGAGGGGTCTGCACCCTCAACACCCCAAGAATGAGGAACGGAACCAAAAGCCGAGGAGGTGTTCATCTCCGGCAACGTTCATTAAAAACTCCTGGGAGATAAAAAGAGAATCTGGGCAATAAAATAAAGTCTAACCTGTTTTTCCTTTGTGCTTTGTCTAATTTCACGTGCTCCTAGGGTTCCGCATGCAGAGGTCCCACACCCGGCACTTCAGACCCGATTTCCTAGTGCAGAATGGCTGGGTCGACACCTCAGCTAGCGGGGTCCCATGCAGACTCCGCGGCATAGAGCCTGAGCTGCAGCCAACCCAGCCCTCGAGAGCTCCATCCCCTCCCTCCCACTGACGCTGCCGGTATCCCTACACAGCAGCCCAGCCCACAGCCCGTGGGGGAGTGCACGCTCTCACCTCTCCTTTCTGTTTTCAAAATAATGTTTCCTTTGATTCTGAACCAAACTCTGTCTTGATCTGTTGGCTCCAATGACACTGGGCACGGGGACTCCTGTTGGGGTCCACTCTGGAGGATCAGTAACAGAAATTGAGAACATTGTAACTTCAATGAACAGATGTGTGAGCCAAACTGTAGTTAACATAGAGCAGTGTTTAACGCTCGGGTAAAATAAGATGTTTCTAAGACTTACATTTGATATTTCCATCACTTTCCTATAAGCAAGTTCAGGGAAGACGTTTGTCTTATTTGTCAGGTCAGTATTAGAGAAATGAAGGGATTTATTTCCATGGATGTACATCGAATACTCTTGGCTGAAGCTTCAATCGTGTTTTCAATGCTTTTCCATTGAAAATGATACCTCTCTTTCAGCTCCCCCATTTCTGAGAAGTATAAAATGTTATAATTTATTATTACCAAAGGGGAAAGGTAGGAGAAGGGATAAATTAACAGTTTGGGATTAACACATACACACTGCTATGTATAAAATAGATCATCAACAAGGAACTACTGTATAGCACAGGGAACTACACTGAATATTTTGCAATAACCTATAAGGGGAAATAATCTGAAAGAGAATAGATATTTTTATTGACATCATCTATCAATGACAGATAAAATGTAACCTAAGCAAGGCCAATGGTGAGCGCTTCTGACCCTGAAGATTTCAATCATCTAAAGTTTGGGCTCTGCCTATTTCCCAAGGCCCTTAATGGACATGCGTGTAGCCGTAGCTTAAAAATTCCCCAGTTTGGGGTTCGGGGAGGCACTGATTTGGAAAAATCCCTGGTGTTCTCCTTACATGCATGGGACCCTTCCTACAGCTAAAACATGCCTGTCACACCTAGAGGATGGTACACCATTTGATCGGAAAGAGTTTGGAAATTGCACCTCATCTCCTCATAGCCTGGTGCTTGGGTTCACCCCTCCAGCATCTTTCCTAACAACCTCCTCACTTGGGCATATCAGCACCGTCAACATCCTGTTGCACACAGTTTGGAATTTGTCCAGATGATGAAGCGGAAGGATGAGAAATATTTAGAGACAAGTCTTAGGTATTCGGACAGGCACATGCCACTCTAATTTCCAATCCGGAAGACAAATTCATCAAAGGCTAGAATTGCCCACGGAAACAGAATAGGGCTAGAGGAAATCCCGCTGTTTTGTGTCCAGTTTCCATAAACACAAGTTGAATAATGGAACTCAGGGTCACTAAAATTCATGAAACTGCAGAGTTGAAAATATCTATCGTCGAAAAATGTCTTGAGGTAAGTCACAGAAAAGGACTTGTAAGCAAGGGAGAGTGGCAGGAAACATATTTGAACAGGTAGAAAGGACTCCCCGTTAAAGTACAAGAAAAGGGTCTGAACATCGCCAGTGATGCTGTTGGCCAAAAAGGGCGTATGCATTTTTTCTGAATATATTCAAGTAAAGGCCATACACACTTTTTATCC
The DNA here is from genome assembly GCF_964165515.1 of Mesoplodon bidens. Taxonomy (NCBI): domain Eukaryota; kingdom Metazoa; phylum Chordata; class Mammalia; order Artiodactyla; family Ziphiidae; genus Mesoplodon; species Mesoplodon bidens. The sequence goes on along the minus strand of NW_027671580.1, from coordinate 2,061,983 downwards.
AACCAAACAGGTGGACACTGGAAATCAATACTACAAAATGTATCACTTCACATCAGTCAGAAGGGCTATCCACGTAAAGTGTAAACACCAGAAATGCAGGACAGGGCGAGGAGAAAAGGGACCCCTGTGAGGCTGATAGTGGAAATGCAATTTGCCAACAGCCACTCTGGAGAAGAGTATTGTGTTTGCTAAAACATCTACAAAATGAGCTACAGAGCATAGGACACTTGCACTCATGGGCGTATACCTTGGGAAAAACAAAAATCGACAGAAAACAGGCACCCCAACGTTTACCACCTCTCTGTTAAAAAGGGCCTCAACTTGGATATAACCTAAATGTCCCTGGAAGGATAAAATGGATAAAAGAGATGGGGTACTTATGTAGAGTGGAATATTACTCATCCAGAAATCAATGAAATAAGGCCAGTTGGAACAACTCTGGAGGAGTTACATACGATCATTCTAAGTGACATATGTCAGAAAGAAAAAGACACATATCATAAGATGTCACTTAAAGGTGGAATCAAAAATGGCTACACATGAAATAAATTACAATACAGAAACATAGTCAAATATGTAGAAAATAGACATAAGGCTGCTAAATGGGAAAGGTGGGGAATGGTGAGGTATTATCCAGGAGGTTGAAATTAGCAAAGATACCATTCCAAGTACCAATTTGAATAACTGACAAGGCCTACACGGTACCTCAAAGAACTGCACTCAGCCCACTCAAGTCACTGGAAAATAATTCATATGACTGGTAAGCATCTGAAAAGGAATTTATTGTTGTCTCACAGTACATGAATCAAGTGGATGTACAGGAACAAAAAACAGAGCTTTGAAAATCAGCTGTAACCAATATAAAAATAAATTTAAAAATATTTATAAAAAAAGTGAGACAGACAAAAATTCTTACAACTTTTGTTGAAGGTCTACAATGTAACATGAATTGAACACATGTAGACCCACAGCAGGATGATATATAAGGCTGGAAGCTATGCACGCTAAGAGATGTTAGAGAGGCTTGGTGAGAAAATGCAGACCTTTTAAAGTAATACTGCCTGGTACCCATTCCATGGGTCCCAAATCTGCAGGTTCAAGGGAATCTTCTGACAGTGAAAACATGCCTGGGAAACCGAGATGAATGTACACCATGTTCTCAGGAAAAGGTGTCTACAATGCACCTCATTTTTGATCTCCTGGTGCTGAGGTTCGCCATTCCAGCCACATTACTAACAATCTCTCCACTTGGAGAATCAACACCTTTAACCTCCTGTTTTACACAGTTTTCAATTGGTGCAGAGGATAAATGGGAAGAGGGGGAACCAATGAGAGGTTAGCTGTAGGAGTTTTGACAGGCACATGCCACTCTATTTTCCCATTAGGAAGAAGAATTAACCAAAGGCTCAGCCTGCCTCCCCAGAACCAGAATAGGGCCGGAAGCAATCCAATGGTTTGGCATACAGGACACAAAAACAGCGAGTTGCAAAATGCAGCTCAGGAGCAGACAATTCAAAGACCTGCAAAGATATAAATGATAACCAACGTCCAAAAATATATTCAGGTAAGGCAACGAAGAGGATCTGAATGAGAGGCAGAATTGCAGGAAACAGATTTCAAAAGGTAGATTCTACTCACATTTAAATCATATGAAAAGCAGCAGAATTTCTAAAATGATGCAGTTGGGCAAAAGGGTGTATGTGTTTTTTTTCGTGAATATCTTCAGGAAAAAAACACAGACAGAGTTTTTGGCCAACGAAGCAAGAGGGAAATGCATATCCGCACAACAAAGAAGTCTCAATTTCCACTGCTCAGAAAGGCCATCCAAAAAATGTGTACAAACCAGAAATGCAGGAGAGGCCATGGGAAACAGGGAGCCAAGTCACGCTGATGGGTGGGGTATAAATATCCAAGAGCCACTCTGAAGAAGTGTATGCTGTTTCCTAAAACATCTAAAATACAAAGCCCCCGAGCAAAGGGGACTTCAACTCATGGGCATATAACTTGGGAAGACTAAATATCAATAAGACACAGGCAGCCCAAAGTTTAGGGCTGCTCTGCATACAAGAACCTCAACTTTGGTACACCTAAAATATCCCAGGAAAAACAGAAATGCATAAAGAACTTGTGGTATTTTGTACAACAGAATATCACTCAGACGTGAAATCAATGTATATAAGGCCAGTAGCAGCATAATGAGTGGATTTAAGTATGATGATTCTAAGGGAAATTAGTCACACAGAAAAAGAATCTTATCATAAGATATCACTTATAGAGGAAATGTCAATATCACAACACATGAACTGAATTAGGAAAGAGAACAGAGTGTCACATTTAGAAAAAAAACCTTATGCCTGCTTCAGGAGAAAGGAGAGGTGGGGTGATGCATAAAACCAGAGTTTGATATTAACACAGGTACCATTCCATAAACCAAATACAGAATAGACAAGACCTACAACTTCCTCAGTGAACGGGACTCAACACCCCTATTTCCCGCATAGGTATATATCTGACTAGTAAGAATCTTAAAACCTATGTATTAATATGTCATCGTAAGGGAACCAATTGTGTCTAGACCGGCATAAACAAGTCAGTGATAATCAGCTCAACCCCATTATAAACATGAATTTCAAAAACAAAACCAAAAAACAGCGAAATTCTTACGCAATTCCTTCAAAGGTTCTGATGAAACCTGGAATGACCCTATCGGCAAAGACAGCTGGATGAGACATAAGGCTGGAGACATGGGACTGAGAGGACTGGTGAGATTGGGAGAGAAAATGCAGACCCTTAAAGTAGTAATGCATGCAACCATTCCATGGGTCCCAAATCTCCAGGTAGAAGGGAATATCACTACAGTTATAACATGTATGGGAAACCTAGAGAATGGACAACCTGTCATGGCAAAAGGTTTCTAAAACTCTCCTAATTTTTCTTCTCCTTGTATTCCAGTTTGGTATTCCAACTGCTTTACTATCAATCTCGCAACTTAGCAGAGTCAGCCCCTATAACCTCCTGGTTCACACAGTTTGCTAATTGTGCAGAGGATGAAATGGAAGAGGGAGAACCTATCAGAGAGTAGATGTAGGCATTTGGACGGGCACATGTCACTCTAATTTCCCGTCAGGAAGAAGAATTAACCAAAGCCTCAGCCACCCACAGGGAACCAATATAGCCACCCCTGGAACCAGTATAGGTCCTGAAGCAAAATTGTGGATTTGCGGCCAGCTCTCAAAAATGGGATTTGAAAATTGGGACTCAGGGGCACAGCAATTCACCAACCTGCAGAGTTATAAAGGACTACTCTCTTCCAAAATCTGTTGAGGGAAGGTAAAGAAGGGGACTTGAAAATGAGGCAGAATAGCACAAAACATATTTCAAGAGGTAAATTGGAATCGCCTTTAAAGCACAGGAAAAGCATCACAACTTGGACAGTGATGCCCTTGGCCAAAAAGGGCGTATGCCTTTTCTCCTGAATATATTCAGGAGAAAACGCATACGCCCTTTCTGGCCAATTAAGCAAGGCACACAATGCAAATCCACACTACAAAGAATTGTCACTTCCCACCGGTCAAAAGGGACATCCGAATATCTGTAAAAACCAGAAAGGCAAGAGAGAGTTGACAAGGGCATGAAGCAATGTGATCCCAATGGTTATGGAGGAATGTGATGACAAGCGCATGGAGCATTGTGATGACAAGATTATGTACCACTTTGCTGACAAAGGCAAGGAGCATTGTGATGACAAGGTTCATGGAGCACTGTGATGACAAGCGTCACGGAGCATTGTGATTACAGGGATCATGGAGCATTGGGATGACAAGGGCATGGATCACTGTGATGACAAGTGTCATGGAGCATTTTGATGACAAGAGTCCCAGATCGTTGTGTTGTCAGGGTTCATGGAGCGTTGTGATGACAGTGGTCATGGAGCATTGTGATGACAGGAGTCATGGAGCATTGTGATGAGAAGGTGATGGAGCATTGGGCTGAAAATGCTCATGGAGTATTGTGATGAAAGGGGTCATGGAGCATTGTGATGACAAGGTACTGGAGCACTGTGATGAGAAGACCATGGAGCCTTGTGATGACAAGTCTCATGGAGCATGCTGATGAAAAGGGGCATGGAGCATTGTGATTACAGGAGTCTTGGAGCATTGTGATGACAAGGACATGAAGCATTAGGATGAGAAGGCCATGGAGCGTTCTGATGACATGCATCATGGAGCTTTGTGATGACAAGGGCATGGAGCATTGTGATTACAGGGTTCTTGGAGCACTGTGATGAAAAGGGTATGGATCATTGTCATGAAAAATGCATGGAGCCTTGTCATGACAGGGTTCAAGGAGCATACTGATGGCAAGTGTCTGGGAGCATCGTGATGACAAGGGCATTGAGAATTGTGATGACAAAGGTCATGGAGCATTGTGATGAGAAGACAATGGATAATTGTTATGACAAGTGTCATGGGGCGTTGTGATGATAAGTGTTATGGAACATTGTGATCACAAGGATTTGGAGCATTGTGATGACAGAGGTCATGGAGCATTTTGATTTCATTGTGATGACAATAGCCTGAACCATTATGATGTTGCACATGGTGCATTGTGATGACAGGGTTCATGGAGCATTGAGATGAAAAGGGGCATGGGGTATTGTTATTACAGGAGTCTTGGAGCATTGTGATGACATGGGCATGGAGCATCATGAATGAGAAGGCCATGGAGCATTCTGATGACATGCGTCATGGAGCTTTGTGATGACAAGGGCATGTAGCATTGTGATTACAGGGTTCTTGGAGCATTGTGATGACAAGGGTCATTGAGCCTTGTGATGACAAGGCTGTGGAACATTGTGATGGCAGTGGTCATGAAGCATTGTTATGACAGGGGTAATGGAACATTGTGATGAGAAGGGCATGGAGCATTGGTCTGAAATGTTTCATGGATTATTGTGATGAGAGTGGGCATGGAGCATTGTGATGACAAGGACACTGAACACTGTGATACATGGGTCATGGTGGATTGTAATGACAAGGACATGGAGCACTGTGATGAGAAGGGCATCGGGCATTGTGATGACAAGCATCATGGGGCTTTGTGATGACAAGGACATGGAACAATGTGATGAGAGGGTTCATGGAGCATTGTGATGAAAAAGACTTGGAGCATTTTGATGACAGGGGCATGGAGGATTGGTCTGATAAATTTCATGGATAATTGTGTTGAGAGTGGGCATGGCACATTGTGATGACAAGGGCATGGAGCATTGGGAAGACAAGGTCATGGAATATTGTGAAGACAGGTGTCTGGGAGCATTGTGATGACATATTTCATGGACCATTGTGATGACAATGGCATGGAGCATTGTGATGCCAAGTGTTATGGAGGATTGTGATGACAAAGGTAATGGAACATTGTGATGACAAGGGCTTGGAGCATTGTGATGACAAGGGCATGGAGCATTGTGATGACAACGGTCATTGAGAATTTTGATGAAAAGGTCGTGAAGCATTGTGATGACAAAGGCATGGAGCTTTCTATGACAGGGGTCATGGGACATTGCAATGACAAGTGCATGGAGAATTGTGATGACAAGAGCATGTAACATTGTGATGAGAACTGTCATGGAGCAGTGTGATGAGAACTGTCATGGTGCATTGTGATGACAAGGACGAGGAGAATTGTGATAACAAAGGACATGGAGTATTGTGATGATCAGGGCATGGAGCATTGTGATGGCAAGACCGTGGAGCACTGTGATGAGAAGACCATGGATAATTGTGATGACGAGCATCATGGAGCACTGTAATGACAAGGGACATGGAGCATTGTGATGACAGGTGTCATGGAGCATTGTGATGACAGGGGTCATGGATCATTGTGATGACAAGTGTCACGGAGCATTCTGATGAGAAGCTTGTGGAGTACTGTGATGACAATGGCATGGAGCATTGTGAGTAAAAGGGCATGGATCATTGTGATGAAAAATGCATGGAGACATGTCATGACAGGTTTCAAGGAGCATACTGACGAAAAGTGTCAGGGAGCATTGTGATGACAACTGTATTGAGAATTGTGATGACAAAGGTCATGGAGCATTGTGATGAGAAGTCCATGGATAATTGTGATGACCAGCGGCATGGGGCGTTGTGATGGCAAGTGTTATGGAACATTGTGATCACAAGGGTTTGGAGCATTGTGATGACAGAGGTCATGGAGAATTTTGATTTCATTGTGATGACAATAGCATGAAGCATTATGATAGTGGGCATGGTGCATTGTGATGACAGGGTTCATGGAGCAATGAGATGAAAAGGTGCATGGAGCATGGTGATTACAGGGGTCTTGGAGCATTGTGGTGGCAAGGGTCATGGAGCCTTGTGATGACAAGGCCGTGGAACATGGTGATGGAAGGGATCATGGAGCATTGTTATGACAGGGGTAATGGAGCATTGTGATGAAAAGGCCATGGAGCATTGGGCTGAAAATATTCATGGAGTATTGTGATGACAGGGGTCATGGAGCATTGTGATGACAATGGAATGGAGCACTGTGATGACAAGTTCCTGGAGCATTGTGATGAGAAAACCATGGAGCCTTATAATGAAAAGACTCATGGAGCATTCTGATGAAAAGGGGCATGGAGCATTGTGATTACAGTGGTCTTGGAGCATTGTGATGACAAGGGCATGGAGCATTGTGATGAGAAGGCAATGGAGCATTCTAACAGGCGTCATGGAGCTTTGTGATGACAAGGGCATGGAGCATTGTGATTACAGGGCTCTTGGAGCATTATGATGAAAAGAGCATGGATCATTCTTATGAAAAATACATGGAGCCTTGGCATGACAGGTTTCAAGGAGCATACAGACAACAAGTGTCAGGGAGCATTTTGATGACCAGTGTATTGAGCACTGTGATGACAAAGGTCATGGACCATTGTGACGATAAGGACATGGAGTATTGTGATGACAAGCACATGGAGCTTGCTATGACAGGGGTCATGGAGCATTGCGATGACAAGTTCATTGAGAATTGTGATGACAAAGCATGTAACACTTTGATGAGAAGTGTCATGGATCATAGTGATGCCAGGAATGTGGAGAATTGTGATGACAGGGACATAGAGCAGTGTGATGACCAGGGCATGGAGCATTGTGATGGCAAGACCGTGGAGCATTGTGATGAGAAGACCATGGATAATTTTGATGACAAGCCTCATGGAGCACTGTAATGACAAGGGGTGTGGAGCATTGTGATGACAGGGGTCATGGAGCATTGTTATGACAGGGGTAATGGAGCATTGTGATGAGAAGTGCATGGAGCCTTGGTCTGAAATATTTCATGGATTATTGTGATGAGAGTGGGCATGGAGCATTGTGATGACAAGGGCACGGAACACAGTGATACATGTGTCATGGAGGATTGTAATGACAAGGGCATGGAGCATTGTGATGAAAAGGGCATCGAGTAGTGTGATGACAAGTGTCATGGAGCTTTTTGATGACAATTGCATGGATCAATGTGATGAGAGCGTCCATGGAGCATTGTGGTGGCAATGGCATGGAGCATTGTGATGCCAAGGGTCATGGAGCTTTGTGATGGCAAAGGTCATGGAGCATTTTGATCACAAGGGTGTGGTGCATTGTGATGAGAAGGGCAGGGAGCATTGTGATGACAGGGTCATGGAGCAATTTGATGAAAAGGCTCATGGAACATTTTGATGACAATGGTTTTGGAACATTGTGATGTCAGGGGTCATGGAGCATTTTGATGAAAACGGTCATGGAGCATTTTGATGACATGGGTTATGGAGCACTGTGATGTCACGGGTCATCGAACATTGTGATGATAAGTGCATGTAGCATTGTGATGACAGGAGTCATGGAACACTGTGATGACAGCGGTGAGGGAGTACTGTGATGAATAGTGATGTAACATTGTGATATCAGTGGTGAGAGATCATTTTGATGAGAAGTGCATGGAGCATTGTGATGACAAGGTATAAGGAGCATTGTAATGACAAGATTGTGGAGCACTGTGATGACAAGCGCATGGCACATTGTGATGACAAGGGTCATGGAGCATTGTGCTGACAAGCCCATGGAGCACTGTGATGACAAGGGTCATGGAGCATTGTGTTGAGAAAGGCATAGAGCATTGTGATGACATGGGTCAAAGAGCATTGTGATGAAAACTTCATGGAGCACTGTGGTTAAAAAGTCATAGAGACTGTTGATGACGAAGGCATGGACAGTTGTGATGACAAAGGTCATGAAGCATTGTGATGACTGGAGTCATGGAGCATTGTGATGACACGGTCATGGAGCATTGTGATGACAAGGGCATGGAGCATTGGCCTAATAAGTTTCATGGATTATTGCGATGACAGTTGGAATGGCGCACTGTGATGGCAAGGGAATGGAGAATTGTGATGACAAGGTCATGCAGTATTATGAAGACAGGTGTCAGGGAGCATTGTGATGACATATGTAATGGCCCATTGTGATGACAGTGGCATGGAGCATTGTGATGCCAAGTGTCATGGAGGATTATGATGACAAAGATAATGGAGCATTGTGATGACAATGGCTTGGAGTATTGTGATGACAAGGGTCAGGGAGCATTGTGCCAACAAGTACATGGAGAATTGTGATGACAAGGGCCATGGAGCATTCTGATGACAATCTTGTGGAGTATTTTGATGACAATGGCATGGAGCATTGTGATGAAAATGGCATGGGACATTGTGATGAAAAAGGCATGGAGCCTTTTTGTGACAGGGTTCAAGGAGCATTCTGACGGGGAGCATTGTGATGACAAGTGTATTGAGCATTGTGATGACAAAGGTCATGGAGCATTGTGACAATAAGGGCATGGAGTATTGAGATGACAGGCGTCATGGAGAGTTGTGATGACAAGTGTTATGGAACATTGTGATCACAAGAGTTTGGAGCATTGTGATGACAGAGGTCATGGATCATTTTGATTGCAAGGAGCATGGAGCATTGTGATGACAAGGGCATGAAGCAACGTGATCCCAAGTTTCATGGAGGATCGTGATGACAATGGTAATGGAGTATTGTGATGACAAGTGCATGGAGTATTGTGATGACAAGAGCATATAACATTGTGATGAGAAGTGCCATGGAGCACTGTGATGACAAGGACGTGGACAATTGTGAGGACAAGGGACATTGAGCTGCGAGATGACCAGGTCATGGAGCATTCTGATGGCAAAACCGTGGAGCATTGTGATGAGAAGACCTTGAGTAATTGTGATGACGAGCATCATGGAGCACTGTAATGAAAAGGGGCATGAAGCACTGTGATGACTGGTGTCAGGGAGCATTGAGATGACAGGGGTCATGGAGCATTGTGATAACAAGAGCATGCAATGTTGTGATGAGAAGTGTCATGTAGCATCGTGATGACAAGGACGAGGAGAATTGTGATGACAAGGGACATGGAGCATTGTGATAACTAGGACATGGTGCAATGTGATGACAGGGGTCATGGAGCATTATTATGACAAGGGCCATGGTGCACTCTCACATAAGATATCACTTATGAAGGGAATGTAAACATGGCTACATATGAACTGAATTAGGAAACAGAACAGAGTCTCAGATATAGAAAACACTCTTATGCTTGCTTAAGGGGAAAGGAGAGGTGGGGAGATGCACAAAACCAGAGTTTGATATTAGCACAGGTACCGTTCCATAATCCAAATACAGAATAGACAAGAACTACTCCTTCCGTAGTGAACGGGACTCAAAATCCCTATTTCCAGCAGAGGAATATATCTGAATAGTAAGAATCTTAAAATCAGTGTATTTATATGTCTCTGTAAGGGAATCAATTTTGTCTAGACTGGCAAAAGCAAGTCAGGGATAATCATCTCAACCCCATTATAAAACTGATTTTGAAAAACAAAACAAAATATAAAAACAGCGATATTCTTACACAATTCCTTCAAGGGTTCTGATGCAACCTGGAATGACAGTACCTACAACAACAGCTGGAAGAGACATAAGGCTGGACACATGGGACTGAGGGGATGAGTGAGATTGGTGGCGAAAATGGAGTCACTTTAAAGCCATAATGCGTGCCACCCATTCGATGGGTGCCAACTCTCCAGGTTGAAGGGAATATTACTACAGCTATAAAATGTACGGTAACCCTAGAGAGTGGACACACTGTGAATACGAAAGTTTTCTAAAACTCAACGAACAGTCCCTCTCCTGGTACTCCGGTTCGACTTTTGTAATGCTTTACTATCAATCTCCCAACTTGGAGAGACAGCCCCTATAACCTCCTGGTTCCGACTGGTTGCCAATTTGGCTGAGGATGAAAGGGAAGAGGGAGGACCAATGATAGAGTAGCTGTTAGGCATTTGGACGGGCACATGTCACTCTAATTTCCCGGTAGGAAGAAGAATTAACCAAAGTCTCAGCCACCCACCGGGAAACAGTATAGTTCCTGAACCAAAATTTTGGACGTGCGTTCAGCTCACAAAAAAACGAGTTGAAAAATGGAGCTAAGGGGCACAGCAATTCACAAACTGGCAGATTAATAAAGGACAACTATCATACAAAAATCTGTTGAGGGAAGACAACGAGGCCAACTTGAAAGCGAGGCAGAATAGCAGGAAACAGATTTCAAGAGGTATGTAGGAATTGCCTGTAAAGCACAGGAAGAGGGGCAAAACTTCGACAAAGATACACTTGCTCAAAAAGGGCGTATGCGTTTTCTCCTGAATATACACAGAAGAAAATGCATACGCCCTTTTTGGCCAAGCAAGCAAGCGGGCAATGCAAATCTGCACTACAAAGAAGTATATCTTACTACCAGTCAAAAGGGACATCCACAAAATGTGTAAAAACCAGAGTGCAAGACAGGCCCTGGAGAACAGGAGCCTTGTTAGCTGATGGGCGGGATGTAAAATGCGAACTGCCTCACGGGAGGAGTGCATTGTATTCCCTAAAAAAGTAAACAACAGAGCTACAGAGCCAAGGGCATTTCCAGTCTAGAGAATATACCTTGGGAAACCTGAAAATCAATATGGCAGAGCCAGCCCCGAATTCAGGGCTGCACTGCTTACAAGAACCCCAACTTGGGTACACCTTAAATATCCCAGGAAATATAAAAATGTTTCAAAAAATTGTGGTACTTATGTACGATGGAATATCCCTCAGCCATGAAATCAATGTCATAAGACCAGTAGCAGCAAAGTGAGTGGATTCAGATACGATGATTCTAAGTGAAACAAGTCACACAGAAAAAGAAACTTATCATAAGATATCACTTATGAAGAACCTGTGAACATGGATACACATGAACTGGCTTAGGAAAGAGAACAGAGTCTCACATTTAGAAAACACTCCTATGCCTGCTTAAGGGGGAAGGAGAGGTGGGGTGATGCATAAAACCAGAGTTTGATATAAGCACATCTACAATTCCTAAAAACCAATTATGGAATAGTCAACACCGACACCTTCAGGTGAAAGGGACTCAAAACCCCATATTTCCCGCACAGGAATAGATCTCACTAGTAAGAATCTTAAAACCTATGTATTGATATGTCTCCATAAGGGAATCAAGTGTGTCTAGACTGGCATAAACATGGTAGCGAGAATCAGCTCAAACACACTATAAAAAGGAATTTAAAATCAAATAAGAAAAACAGGGAAATCCTTTACAATTCCTTCAGGTTCTCTGACGAAACCTGGAATGCCCCTATCTACAATGACAGCTGGATGTGGCATAGGCTGGACACTTGGGACTGAGAGGATTGGTGAGATTGTGTGAGCAAATGCAGACCCTTTAATGCAATAATGCAAGGCCCCCATTCCATGGGTCCCAACTCTCCAGGTTGAAGGGAATATTACTAAAGTAATAACAAGTACAGGAAGCCTAGAGAATGATCACACTGTGAAAACGAAAGGTTTCTAAAACTCAACGAATAGTCCCTCTCCTGGTGCTCCGGTTTGACTATCCAACTGCTTTACTATCAATCTCCCAACTTGGAGAGACAGCCCCTTTAAGCAACTGCTTCGCACAGGTTGCCATTTTGGCAGAGGATGTAAAGGAAGAGGGAGAATCATTGAGAGAGTAGTTGTTAGGCATTCGGACGGACACATTTCACTCTAATTTCCAGTCCAGAAGAAGAATTAACCAAAGTCTCAGGCACCCACCGGGAACCAGTATAGGTCCTGAGCCAAAATTTTGGACTTGCATTCAGCTCACAAAAAACGAGTTGAAAAATGGAGCTCCGGGGCACAGAAATTCACAAACTGGCAGAGTATTAAAGGACAACTATCGTCCAAAAGTCTGCAGAGGGAAGGCAACGAGGTGGACTTGAAAACGAGGCAGAATAGCAGGAAACAGATTTCAAGAGGTACGTTGGAATAGCATTTAAAGCACAGGAAGAGGGGCACAACTTCGACAATGACGCACTTGGCCAAAAAGGGCGTATGCATTTTCTCCGGAATATATTCAGGAGAAAACGCATACGCCATTTTTGGCCAAGCAAGCACGCGGGCAATGCAAATCTGCACTACAAAGTAGTATCACTTCCCACCGGTCAAAAGGGGCATCAACAAAATGTGTAAAAACCGGAAAGACAAGACAGGCCCTGGAGAACAGGGAGATTTGTTATGCCGATGGGCGGGATGTAAATTGCCAACTGCCTCACTGCAGGAGTGCATTGCGTTCCCTAACACAAGTAAACAACAGAGCTATAGAGCCAAGGGCACTTCCAGTCTAGGGAATATACCTTGGGAAAACTGAAAATCAATAAGACAGAGCCACCCCCAAATTTAGGGCTGCACTGCTTACAAGAACCTCAACTTGGGTACACCTAAAATATCACAGGAAATATAAAAATGGTTCAAAAAACTGTGGCATTTATGTACGATGGAATATCCCTCAGCCATGAAATCAGTGTCATAAGACCAGGAGCAGCAAAGTGAGTGGATTCAGGTACGATGATTCTAAGTGAAATAAGTCACACAGAAAAAAAAACTTATCATAAGATATCACTTATGAAGATCCTGTAAACATGGCTACACATGAACTGAGTTAGGAAAGAGAACAGAGTCTCACATTTAGAAAACACTCTTATGCCTGCTTAAGGGGAAAGGATAGGTGGGGTGATGCATAAAACCAGAGTTTGATATAAGCACAGGTACCATTTCTAAAACCAACTGTGGAATAGACAAGACCTACACCTTCCACAGTGAAAGGGACTCAAAACCCCATATTTCCCGCAGAGGAATAGATCTGACTAGTAAGAATCTTAAAACCTATGTATTGATATGTCTCTGTAAGGGAATCAAGTGTGTCTAGACTGGCATAAACATGGCAGCGAGAATCAGCTCAAACCCACTATAAAAAGGAATTTCAAAAACAAAACCAAAAAACAGGGAAATTCTTTTCATTTCCTTCAGGGTCTCTGATGAAACCTGGAATGACCCTATCTACAATGACAGCTGTATGTGGCATATGGCTGGACACTTGGGACTGAGAGAATTGGTGAGATTGGGTGAGCAAATGCAGACCCTTTAAAGCAAAAATGCATGGCCCCCTTTCCATGGGTCCCAACTCTCCATGTTGAAGGGAATATTACTACAGCTATAATATGTACGGGTAAACTAGAGAATGGACACACTGTGAATACAAAAGGTTTCTAAAACTCAACGAGTAGTCCCTCTCCTGGTGCTCCGGTTTCACTTTCCAACTGCTTTACTATCAATCTCCCAACTTGGAGATACAATCCCTTTAAACTCCTGGATCGCACAGGTTGCCAAATTGGCAGAGGATGGAAGGGAAGAGGGAGAACCAATGAGAGAATAGCTGTTAGACATTTGGACGGGCACATGTCAGCCTAATTCCCCTGCAGGAAGAAGAATTAACCAGAGTCACAGCCACACACCGGGAACCAGTATAGGTCCTGAACCAAAATTTTGGACTTGCGTACAGCTCACAAAAAACGAGTTGAAAAATGGAGCTCAGGGGCACAGCAATTCACAAACTGGCAGAGTAATAAAGGACAACTATCGTCCAAAAATCTATTGAGGGAAGGCAACGAGGCGGACTTGAAAGCGAGGCAGAATACCAGGAAACAGATTTCAAGAGGTACGTTGGAATCGCCTTTAAAGCACAGGAAGAGGGGCAAAACTTCGACAATGACGCACTTGGCCAAAAAGGGTGTATGCGTTTTCTCCTGAATATATTCAGGAGAAAACGCATACACCCTTTTTTTCCAAGCAAGCAAGCGGCCAATGCAAATATGCACTCCAAAGAAGTATCACTTCCCACCGGTCAAATGGGACATCCACAAATGTGGAAAAAACAGAAAGGCAAGACAGGCCCTGGAGAAGAGGGAGCCTGTTATGCTGATGGGCGGGATGTAAATTGCCAACTGCCTCACTGGAGGAGTGCATTGCGTTCCCTAAAACAAGTGAACAACAGAGCTACAGAGCCAAGGGCACTTCCAGTCTAGGGAATATACCTTGGGAAAACTGAAAATCAATAAGACACAGCCACCCCCAAATTTAGGGCTGCACTGCTTACAAGAACCTCAACTTGGGTACACCTTAAATATCCCAGGAAATATAAAAATGGTTCAAAAAACTGTGATATTTATTTACGATGGAATATCCCTCAGCCATGAAAACAATGTCATAAGACAAGGAGAAGCAAAGTGAGTGGATTCAGATGCGATGATTCTAAGTGAAATAAGTCACACAGAAAAAGAAACTTATCATAAGATATCACTTATGAAGATCCTGTAAACATGGCTACACATGAACTGAGTTAGGAAATAGAACAGAGTCTCACATTTAGAAAACACTCTTATGCCTGCTTAAGGGGAAAGGAGAGGTGGGGTGATGCATAAAACCAGACTTTGATATAAGCACAGGTACCATTTCTAAAACCAACTGTGGAATAGACAAGACCTACACCTTCCTCAGTGAAAGGGACTCAAAATCCCATATTTCCCGCAGAGGAATAGATCTGACTAGTAAGAATCTTAAAACCTATGTATTGATATGTCTCTGTAAGGGAATCAAGTGTGTCTAGACTAGCATAAACATGGCAGCGAGAATCAGCTCAAACCCACTATAAAAAGGAATTTCAAAAACAAAACCAAACAACAGGGAAATTCTTTACATTTCCTTCAGGGTCTCTGATGAAACCTGGAATGACCCTATCTACAATGACAGGTGGATGTGGCATAAGGCTGGACACTTGGGACTGAGAGGATTGGTGAGATTGGGTGAGCAAATGCAGACCCTTTAAACAAAAATGCATGGCCCCCATTCCATGGGTCCCAACTCTCCATGTTGAACATAATATTACTACAGCTATAACATGTACGGGAAACCTAGAGAATGGACACACTGTGAATACAAAAGGTTTCTAAAACTCAACGAGTAGTCCCTCTCCTGGAGCTCCGGTTTGACTTTCCAAGTGCTTTACGATCAATCTCCCAACTTGGAGAGACAAACCCTTTAACCTCCTGGTTCGCACAGGTTGCCAATTTGGCAGAAGATGGAAGGGAAGAGGGTTAACCAATGAGAGAGTAGCTGTTAGGCATTTGGACGGGCACATGTCACTCTAATTTCCCAACAGGAAGAAGAATTAAGCAGAGTCTCAGCCACCCACCGGGAACCAGTATAGGTCCTGAACCAAAATTTTGGACTTGCGTACAGCTCACAAAAAAACGAGTTGAAAAATGGAGCTCAGGGGCACAGCAATTCACAAACTGGCAGAGTAATAAAGGACAACTATCGTCCAAAAATCAGTTGAGGGAAGGCAGCGAGGCGGACTGGAAAGCGAGGCAGAATAGCAGGAAACAGATTTCAAGAGGTACGTTGGAATCGCCTTTAAAGCACAGGAAGAGGGGCACAACTTCGACAATGACGCACTTGGCCAAAAAGAGCATATGCGTTTTATACTGAATATATTCAGGAGAAAACGCATACGCCCTTTTTGGCCAAGCAAGCAAGCGGGCAATGCAAATCTGCACTACAAAGAAGTATCAATTCCCACAGGTCAAAAGGGACATCCACAAAATGTGTAAAAACCAGAAAGGCAAGACAGGCCCTGGAGAACAGGGAGCCTTGTTATGCTGATGGGCGGGATGTAAATTGCCAACTGCCTCACTGGAGGAGTGCATTGCATTCCCTAAAACAAGTAAACAACAGAGCTACAGAGCCAAGGGCACTTCCAGTCTAGGGAATATACCTTGGGAAAACTGAAAATCATTAAGACAGAGCCACCCCCAAATTTAGGGCTGCACTGCTTACAAGAACCTCAATTTGGGTACACCTTAAATATCCCAGGAAATATAAAAATGGTTCAAAAAACTGTGGTATTTATGTACGATGGAATATCCCTCAGCCATGAAATTAATGGCATAAGACCAGGAGCAGCAAAGTGAGTGGATTCAGGTACGATGATACTAAGTGAAATAAGTCACACAGAAAAAGAAACTTATCATAAGATATCACTTATGAAGATCCTGTAAACATGGCTAAATATGAACTGAGTTAGGAAAGAGAACAGAGTCTCACATTTAGAAAACACTCTTATGCCTGCTTAAGGGGAAAGGAGAGGAGGGGTAATGCATAAAACCAGAGTTTGATATAAGCACAGGTACCATTTCGAAAAAACAACAGTGGAATAGACAAGACCTACACCATCCTCAGTGAAAGGGACTCAAAACCCCATATTTCCCGCAGAGGAATAGATCTGACTAGTAAGAATCTTAAAACCTATGTATTGATATGTCGCTGTAAGGGAATCAAGTGTGTCTAGACGGGCATAAACATGGCAGCGAGAATCAGCTCAAACCCACTATAAAAAGGAATTTCAAAAACAAAACCTAAAAACAGGGAAATTCTTTCCATTTCCTTCAGGGTCTCTGATGAAACCTGGAATGACCCTATCTACAATGACAGCTGGATGTGGCATAAGGCTGGACACTTGGGCCTTAGAGGATTGTTGAGATTGGGTGAGCAAATGCAGACCCTTTAAAGCAAAAATGCATGGCCCCCATTCCATGGGTCCCAGCTCTCCAGGTTGAAGGGAATATTACTACAGCTATAACATGTACGGGAAACCTAGAGAATGGACACACTGTGAATACAAAAGGTTTCTAAAACTCAACGAGTAGTCCCTCTCCTGGTGCTCCGGTTTGACTTTCCAACTGCTTTACTATCAATCTCCCAACTTGGAGAGACGGCCCCTTTAAACTCCTGGTTCGCACAGGTTGCCAATTTGCCAGAGGATGGAAGGGAAGGGGGAGAACCAATGAGAGAGTAGCTATTTTGCATTTGGACGGGCACATGTCACTCTAATTTCCCGGCAGGAAGAAGAATTAACCAGAGTCTCAGCCACCCACCGGGAACCAGTATAGGTCCTGAACCAAAAGTTTGGACTTGCGTACAGCTCACAAAAAACAAGTTGAAAAATGGAGCTCAGGGGCACAGCAATTCAAAAACTGGCAGAGTAATAAAGGACAACTGTCGTCCAAAAATCTGTTGAGGGAAGGCAACGAGGCGGACTTGAAAGCGAGGCAGAATAGCAGGAAACAGATTTCAAGAGGTACGTTGGAATCACCTTTAAAGCACAGGAAGAGTGGCACAACTTCGACAATGACGCACTTGGCCAAAAAGGGTGTATGCGTTTTCTCCTGAATATATTGAGGAGAAAACGCATACGCCCTTTTTGGCCAAGCAAGCAAGCGGGCAATGTAAATGTGCACTACAAAGAAGTATCACTTCCCACCGGTCAAAAGGGACATCCACAAACTGTGTAAAAACCAGAAAGGCAAGACAGGCCCTGGAGAACAGGGAGCCTTGTTATGCTGATGGGCGGGATGTAAATTGCCAACTGCCTCACTGGAGGAGTGCATTGCATTCCCTAAAACAAGTAAACAACAGAGCTACAGAGCCAAGGGCACTTCCAGTCTAGGGAATATACCTTGGGAAATCTGAAAATCAATAAGACAGAGCCACCCCCAAATTTAGGGCTGCACTGCTTACAAGAACCTCAACTTGGGTACACCTTAAATATCCCAGGAAATATAAAAATGGTTCAAAAAACTGTGGTATTTATGTACGATGGAAGATCCCTCAGCCATGAAATCAATGTCATAAGACCAGGAGCAGCAAAGTGAGTGGATTCAGGTACGATGATTCTAAGTGAAATATGTCACACAGAAATAGAAACTTCTCATAAGATATCACTTATGAAGATCCTGTAAACATGGCTACACATGAACTGAGTTAGGAAAGAGAACAGAGTCTCACATTTAGAAAACACTCTTATGCCTGCTTAAGGGGAAAGGAGAGGCGGGGTGATGCATAAAACCAGAGTTTGATATAAGCACAGGTACCATTTCCAAAACCAACTCTGGAATAGACAAGACCTACACCTTCCTCAGTGAAAGGGACTCAAAACCCCATATTTCCCGCAGAGGAATAGATCTGACTAGTAAGAATCTTAAAACCTATGTATTGATATGTCTCTGTAAGGGAATCAAGTGTGTCTAGACTGGCATAAACATGGCAGAGAGAATCAGCTCAAACCCACTATAAAAAGGAATTTCAAAAACAAAACCTAAAAACAGGGAAATTCTTTCCATTTCCTTCAGGGTCTCTGATGAAACCTGGAAAAACCCTGTCTACAATGACAGCTGGATGTGGCATAAGCCTGGACAGTTGGGACTGAGAGGATTGGTGAGATTGGGTGAGCAAATGCAGACCCTTTAAAGCAAAAATGCATGGCCCCCATTCCATGGGACCCAACTCTCCAGGTTGAAGGGAATATTACTACAGCTATAACATGTACGGGAAACCTAGAGAATGGACACACTGTGAACACAAAAGGTTTCTAAAACTCAACGAGTAGTCCCTCTCCTGGTGCTCCGGTTTGACTTTCCAACTGCTTTACTATCAATCTCCCAACTTGGAGAGACAGCCCCTTTAAACTCCTGGTTCGCACAGGTTGCCAATTTGGCAGAGGATGGAAGGGAAGAGGGAGAACCAATGAGAGAGATACTGTTAGGCATTTGGACGGGCACATGTCACTATAATTTCCCGGCAGGAAGAAGAATTAACCAGAGTCTCAGCCACCCACCGGGAACCAGTATAGGTCCTGAACCAAAATTTTGGACTTGCGTACAGCTCACAAAAAACGAGTTGGAAAATGGAGCTCAGGGCCACAGCAATTCACAAACTGGCAGAGTAATAAAGGACAACTATCGTCCAAAAAATTAGTTGAGGGAAGGCAACGAGGCAGACTTGAAAGCCAGGCAGAATAGCAGGAAACAGATTTCAAGAGGTACGTTGGAATCGCCTTTAAAGCACAAGAAGACGGGCACAACTTCGACAATGACGCAGTTGGCCCAAAAGGGCGTATGCGTTTTCTCCTGAATATATTCAGGAGAAAACGCATACGCCATTTTTGGCCAAACAAGCAAGCGGGCAATGCAAATCTGCACTACAAAGAAGTATCACTTCCCACCGGTCAAAAGGGACATCCACAAAATGTGTAAAACCCAGAAAGGCAAGACAGGCCCTGGAGAACAGGGAGCCTTGTTATGCTGATGGGCGGGATGTAAATTGCCAACTGCCTCACTGGAGGAGTGCATTGCGTTCCCTAAAACAAGTAAACAACAGAGCTACAGAGACAAGGACACTTCCAATCTAGGGAATATACATTGGGAAAACTGAAAATCAATAAGACAGAGCCACCCCCAAATTTAGGGCTGCACTGCTTACAAGAACCTCAACTTGGGTATACCTTAAATATCCCAGGAAATATAAAAATGGTTCAAAAAGCTGTGGTATTTATGTCCGATGCAATATCCCTCAGCCATGAAATCAATGTCATAAGACCAGGAGCAGCAAAGTGAGTGGATTCAGGTACGATGATTCTAAGAGAAATAAGTCACTCAGAAAAAGAAACTTGTCATAAGATACCACTTATGAAGATCCTGTAAACATGGCTACACATGAACTGAGTTAGGAAAGAGAACAGAGCCTCACATTTAGAAAACACTCTTATGCCTGCTTAAGGGGAAAGGAGAGGTGGGGTGATGCATAAAACCAGAGTTTGATATAAGCACAGGTACCATTTCCAAAACCAACTGTGGAATAGACAAGACCTACACCTTCCTCAGTGAAAGGGACTCAAAACCCCATATTTCCCGCAGAGGAATAGATCTGACTACTAAGAGT
Organism: Mesoplodon bidens; assembly: GCF_964165515.1. NCBI lineage: Eukaryota > Metazoa > Chordata > Mammalia > Artiodactyla > Ziphiidae > Mesoplodon > Mesoplodon bidens. The sequence continues at coordinate 2,041,725 of NW_027671580.1, read as the reverse complement.
CTTAAAACCTATGTAATGATATGACTCTGTAAGGGAATCAAGTGTGTCTAGACTGGCATAAACATGGCAGAGAGAATCAGCTCAAACCCACTATCAAAAGGAATTTCAAAAACAGGGAAATTCTTTACATTTCCTTCAGTGTCTCTGATGAAACCTGGAATGACCCTGTCTAAAATGACAGCTGGATGTGGCATAAGGCTGGACACTTGGGACTGAGAGGATTGGTGAGATTGGGTGAGCAAATGCAGACCCTTTAAAGCAAAAATGCATGGGCCCCATTCCATGGGTCCCAACTCTCCAGGTTGAAGGGAATATTACTACATCTATAACATGTACGGGAAACCTAGAGAATGGACACACTGTGAATACAAAAGGTTTCTAAAACTAAACGCGTAGTCCCTCTCCTGGTGCTCCGGTTTGACTTTCCAACTGCTTTACTATCAATCTCCCAACTTGGAGAGACAGCCCCGTGAACCTCCTGGTTCGCACAGGTTGCCAATTTGGCAGAGGATGGAAGGGAAGAGGGAGAACTAATGAGAGAGTTACTGTTAGGCATTTGGACGGGCACATGTCACTCTAATTTCCCGGCAGGAAGAAGAATTAACCAGAGTCTCAGCCACCCACCGGGAAACAGTATAGGTCCTGAACCAAAATTTTGGACTTGCGTACAGCTCACAAAAATGAGTTGGAAAATGGAGCTCAGGGCCTCAGCAATACACAAACTGGCAGAGTAATAAAGGACAACTATCGTCCAAAAATCTGTTGAGGGAAGGCAACGAGGCAGACTTGAAATCCAGGCAGAATAGCAGGAAACAGATTTCAAGAGGTACGTTGGATTCACCTTTAAAGCACAGGAAGAGGGGCACAACTTCGACAATGACACAGTTGGCCAAAAAGGGCGTATGCGTTTTCTCCTGAATATATTCAGGAGAAAAGGCATACGCCCTTTTTGGCCAAACAAGCAAGCGGGCAATGCAAATCTGCACTACAAAGTAGTATCACTTCCCACCGGTCAAAAGGGCCATCGACAAAATGTGTAAAAACCAGAAAGGCAAAACAGGCCCTGGAGAACAGGGAGCCTTGTTATGCTGATGGGCGGGATGTAAATTGCCAACTGCCTCACAGGAGGAGTGCATTGCGTTCCCTAAAACAAGTAAACAACAGAGCTACAGAGCCAAGGGCACTTCCATTCTAGGGAATATACATTGGGAAAACTGAATATCAATAAGACAGAGCCACCCCCAAATTTAGGGCTGCACTGCTTACAAGAACCTCAACTTGGGTACACCTTAAATATCCCAGGAAATATAAAAATGGTTCAAAAAACTGTGGTATTTATGTCCGATAGAATATCCCTCAAAAATGAAATCAATGTCATAAGACCAGGAGCAGGAAAGTGATTGGATTCAGGTACGATGATTCTAAGAGAAATAAGTCACACAGAAAAAGAAACTTATCATAAGATATGACTTATGAAGATCCTGTAAACATGGCTACACAAGAACTGAGTTAGGAAGAGAACAGAGTCTCACATTTAGAAAAAACTCTAATGCCTGCTTAAGGGAAAAGAGAGGTGGGGTGATGCATAAAACCAGAGTTTGATATAAGCACAGGTACCATTTCCAAAACCAACTGTGGAATAGACAAGACCTACACCTTCCTCAGTGAAAGGGACTCAAAACACGATATTTCCCGCAGAGGACTAGATCTGACTAGTAAGAATCTTAAAACCTATGTATTGATATGTCTCTGTAAGGGAATCAAGTGTGTCTAGACTGGCATAAACATGGCAGAGAGAATCAGCTCTAACCCACTATAAAAAGGAATTTCAAAAACAAAACCAAAAAACAGGGAAATTCTTTACATATCCTTCAGGGTCTTTGATGAAACCCGGAAAGACCCTGTCTACAATGACAGCTGGATGTGGCATAAGGCTGGACACTTGGGACTGAGAGGATTGGTGAAATTGGGTGAGCAAATGCAGACCCTTTAAAGCAAAAATGCATGGCCCCCATTCCATGGGTCCAAGCTCTCCAGGTTGAAGGGAATATTACTACAGCTATAACATGTACGGGAAACCTAGAGAATGGACACACTGTGAATACAAAAGGTTTCTAAAACTCAACGAGTAGTCCCTCTCCTGGTGCTCCGGTTTGACTTTCAAACTGCTTTACTATCAATCTCCCAACTTGGAGAGACAGCCCCTTTAACCTCCTGGTTCGCACAGGTTGCCAATTCGGCAGAGGATGGAAGGGAAGAGGGAGAATCAATGAGAGAGTTACTGTTAGGCATTTGGACGGGCACATGTCACTCTAATTTCCCGGCAGGAAGAAGTATTAACCAGAGTCTCAGCCACCCACCGTGAACCAGTATAGGTCCTGAACCAAAATTTTGGACTTGCGTATAGCTCACAAAAAACGAGTTGGAAAATGGAGCTCAGGGCCACAGCAATTCACAAACAGGCAGAGTAATAAAGGACAAATATCGTCCAAAAATCTGTTGAGTGAAGGCAACGAGGCAGACTTGAAAGCCAGGCAGAATAGCAGGAAACAGATTTCAAGGGGTACTTTGGAATCGCATTTAAAGCACAGGAAGAGGGGCACGACTTCGACAATGACGCAGTTGGCCAATAAGGTCGTATGCGTTTTCTCCTGAATATATTCAGGAGAAAACGCATACGCCCTTTTTGGCCAAACAAGCAAGCGGGCAATGCAAATCTGCACTACAAAGAAGTATCACTTCCCACCGGTCAAAAGGGACATCCACAAAATGTGTAAAAACCAGAAAGGCAAGACAGGCCCTGGAGAACAGGGAGCCTTGTTATGCTGATGGGCGGGATGTAAATTGCCAACTGCCTCACTGCAGGAGTGCATTGCGTTCCCTAAAACAAGTAAACAAGAGAGCTACAGAGCCAAGGGCACTTCCAGTCTAGGGAATATACATTGGGAAAACTGAAAATCAATAAGACAGAGCCACCCCCAAATTTAGGGCTGCACTGCTTACAAGAACCTCAACTTGGGTACACTTTAAATATCCCAGGAAATATAAAAATGGTTCAAAAAACTGTGGTATTTATGTCCGATGCAATATCCCTCAGCCATGAAATCAATGTCATAAGACCAGGAGCACCAAAGTGAGTGGATTCAGGTACGATGATTCTAAGTGAAATAAGTCACACAGAAAAAGAAACTTATCATAAGATATGACTTAGGAAGATCCTGTAAACATGGCTACACATGAACTGAGTTAGGAAAGAGAACAGAGTCTCACATTTAGAAAACACTCTTATGCCTGCTTAAGGGGAAAGGAGAGGTGGGGTGATGCATAAAACCAGAGTTTGATATAAGCACAGGTACCATTTCCAAAACCAACTGTGGAATAGACAAGACCTACACCTTCCTCAGTGAAAGGGACTCAAAACCCCATATTTCCCGCAGAGGAATAGATCTGACTAGTAAGAATCTTAAAACCTATGTATTGATATGTCTCTGTAAGGGAATCAAGTGTGTCTAGACTGGCATAAACATGGCAGAGAGAATCAGCTCAAAGGCACGATAAAAAGGAATTTCAAAAACAAAACCAAAAAAACAGGGAAATTCTTTACATTTCCTTCAGGGTCTCTGATGAAACCTGGAAAAACCCTGTCTACAATGACAGCTGGATGTGGCATAAGGCTGGACACTTGGGACTGAGAGGATTGGTGAAATTGGGTGAGCAAATGCAGACCCTTTAAAGCAAAAATGCATGGCCCCGATTCCATGTGTCCCAACTCTCCAGGTTGAAGGGAATATTACTACAGCTATAACATGTACGGGAAACCTAGAGAATGGACACACTGTGAATACAAAAGGTTTCTAAAACTCAACGAGTAGTCCCTCTCCTGGTGCTCCGGTTTGACTTTCCAACTGCTTTACTATCAATCTCCCAACTTGGAGAGACAGCCCCTTTAACCTCCTGGTTCGCACAGGTTGCCAATTTGGCAGAGGATGGAAGGGAAGAGGGAGAACCAATGAGAGAGTTACTGTTAGGCATTTGGACGGGCACATGTCACTCTAATTTCCCGGCAGGAAGAAGAATTAACCAGAGTCTCAGCCACCCACCGGGAACCAGTATAGATCCTGAACCAAAATTTTGGACTTGCGTACAGCTCACAAAAAACGAGTTGGAAAATGGAGCTCAGGGCCACAGCAATTCACAAACTGGCAGAGTAATAAAGGACAACTATCGTCCAAAAATCTGTTGAGGGAAGGCAACGAGGCAGACTTGAAAGCCAGGCAGAATAGCAGGAAACAGATTTCAAGAGGTACGTTGGATTCACCTTTAAAGCACAGGAAGAGGGGCACAACTTCGACAATGACACAGTTGGCCAAAAAGGGCGTATGCGTTTTCTCCTGAATATATTCAGGAGAAAAGGCATACGCCCTTTTTGGCCAAACAAGCAAGCGGGCAATGCAAATCTGCACTACAAAGTAGTATCACTTCCCACCGGTCAAAAGGGACATCCACAAAATGTGTAAAAACCAGAAAGGCAAAACAGGCCCTGGAGAACAGGGAGCCTTGTTATGCTGATGGGCGGGATGTAAATTGCCAACTGCCTCACAGGAGGAGTGCATTGCGTTCCCTAAAACAAGTAAACAACAGAGCTACAGAGCCAAGGGCACTTCCATTCTAGGGAATATACATTGGGAAAACTGAATATAAATAAGACAGAGCCACCCCCAAATTTAGGGCTGCACTGCTTACAAGAACCTCAACTTGGGTACACCTTAAATATCCCAGGAAATATAAAAATGGTTCAAAAAACTGTGGTATTTATGTCCGATAGAATATCCCTCAAAAATGAAATCAATGTCATAAGACCAGGAGCAGGAAAGTGAGTGGATTCAGGTACGATGATTCTAAGAGAAATAAGTCACACAGAAAAAGAAACTTATCATAAGATATGACTTATGAAGATCCTGTAAACATGGCTACACATGAACTGAGTTAGGAAGAGAACAGAGTCTCACATTTAGAAAAAACTCTTATGCCTGCTTAAGGGAAAAGAGAGGTGGGGTGATGCATAAAACCAGAGTTTGATATAAGCACAGGTACCATTTCCAAAACCAACTGTGGAATAGACAAGACCTACACCTTCCTCAGTGAAAGGGACTCAAAACCCGATATTTCCCGCAGAGGACTAGATCTGGCTAGTAAGAATCTTAAAACCTATGTATTGATATGTCTCTGTAAGGGAATCAAGTGTGTCTAGACTGGCATAAACATGGCAGAGAGAATCAGCTCTAACCCACTATAAAAAGGAATTTCAAAAACAAAACCAAAAAACAGGGAAATTCTTTACATTTCCTTCAGGGTCTTTGATGAAACCCGGAAAGACCCTGTCTACAATGACAGCTGAATGTGGCATAAGGCTGGACACTTGGGACTGAGAGGATTGGTGAGATTGGGTGAGCAAATGCAGACCCTTTAAAGCAAAAATGCATGGCCCCCATTCCATGGGTCCCAGCTCTCCAGGTTGAAGGGAATATTACTACAGCTATAACATGTACGGGAAACATAGAGAATGGACACACTGTGAATACAAATGGTTTCTAAAACTCAACGAGTAGTCCCTCTCCTGGTGCTCCGGTTTGACTTTCCAACTGCTTTACTATCAATCTCCCAACTTGGAGAGACAGCCCCTTTAACCTCCTGGTTCGCACAAGTTGCCAATTTGGCAGAGGATGGAAGGGAAGAGGGAGAACCAATGAGAGAGTTACTGTTAGGCATTTGGACGGGCACATGTCACTCTAATTTCCCGGCAGGAAGAAGTATTAACCAGAGTCTCAGCCACCCACCGTGAACCAGTATAGGTCCTGAACCAAAATTTTGGACTTGCGTATAGCTCACAAAAAACGAGTTGGAAAATGGAGCTCAAGGCCACAGCAATTCACAAACTGGCAGAGTAATAAAGGACAAATATCGTCAAAAAATCTGTTGAGGGAAGGCAACGAGGCAGACTTGAAAGCCAGGCAGAATAGCAGGAAACAGATTACAAGAGGTACGTTGGAATCGCCTTTAAAGCACAGGAAGAGGGGCACGACTTCGACAATGACGCAGTTGGCCAATAAGGTCGTATGCGTTTTATCCTGAATATATTCAGGAGAAAACGCATACGCCCTTTTTGGCCAAACAAGCAAGCGGGCAAAGCAAATCTGCACTACAAAGAAGTATCATTTCCCACCGGTCAAAAGGGACATCCACAAAATGTGTAAAAACCAGAAAGGCAAGACAGGCCCTGGAGAAGAGGAAGCCTTGTTATGCTGATGGGCGGGATGTAAATTGCCAACTGCCTCACTGGAGGAGTGCATTGCGTTCCCTAAAACAAGTAAACAACAGAGCTACAGAGCCAAGGGCACTTCCAGTCTAGGGAATATACATTGGGAAAACGGAAAATAAATAAGACAGAGCCACCCCCAAATTTAGGGCTGCACTGCTTACAAGAACCTCAACTTGGGTACACCTTAAATATCCCAGGAATTATAAAAATGGTTCAAAAAACTGTGGTATTTATGTCCGATGGAATATCCCTCAGCCATGAAATCAATGTCATAAGACCAGGAGCAGCAAAGTGAGTGGATTCAGGTACGATGATTCTAAGTGAAATAAGTCACACAGAAAAAGAAACTTATCATAAGATATCACTTATGAAGATCCTGTAAACATGGCTACACATGAACTGAGTTAGGAAAGAGAACAGAGTCTCACATTTAGAAAACACTCTTATGCCTGCTTAAGGGGAAAGGAGAGGTGGGGTGATGCATAAAACCAGAGTTTGATATAAACACAGGTAGCATTTCCAAAACCAACTGTGGTATAGACAAGACCTACACCTTCCTCAGTGAAAGGGACTCAAAACCCCATATTTCCCGCAGAGGAATAGATCTGACTAGTAAGAATCTTAAAACCTATGTATTGATATGTCTCTGTAAGGGAATCAAGTGTGTCTAGACTGGCATAAACATGGCAGAGAGAATCAGCTCAAACCCACTATAAAAAGGAATTTCAAAAACAAAACCAAAAAACAGGGAAATTCTTTACATTTCCTTCAGGGTCTCTGATGAAACCTGGAAAAACCCTGTCTACAATGACAGCTGGATGTGGCATAAGGCTGGACACTTGGGACTGAGAGGATTGGTGAGATTGGTTGAGCAAATGCAGACCCTTTGAAGCAAAAATGCATGGCCCCCATTCCATGGGTCCCAACTCTCCAGGTTGAAGGGAATATTACTACAGCTATAACATGTACGGGAAACCTAGAGAATGGACACACTGTGAATACAAAAGGTTTCTAAAACTCAACGAGTAGTCCCTCTCCTGGTGCTCCGGTTTGACTTTCCAACTGCTTTACTATCAATCTCCCAACTTGGAGAGACAGCCCCTTTAACCTCCTGGTTCGCACAGGTTGCCAATTTGGCAGAGGATGGAAGGGAAGAGGGAGAACCAATGAGAGAGTTACTGTTAGGCATTTGGACGGGCACATGTCACTCTAATTTCCCGGCAGGAAGAAGAATTAACCAGAGTCTCAGCCACCCACCGGGAACCAGTATAGATCCTGAACCAAAATTTTGGACTTGCGTACAGCTCACAAAAAACGAGTTGGAAAATGGAGCTCAGGGCCACAGCAATTCACAAACTGGCAGAGTAATAAAGGACAACTATCGTCCAAAAATCTGTTGAGGGAAGGCAACGAGGCAGACTTGAAAGCCAGGCAGAATAGCAGGAAACAGATTTCAAGAGGTACGTTGGATTCACCTTTAAAGCACAGGAAGAGGGGCACAACTTCGACAATGACACAGTTGGCCAAAAAGGGCGTATGCGTTTTCTCCTGAATATATTCAGGAGAAAAGGCATACGCCCTTTTTGGCCAAACAAGCAAGCGGGCAATGCAAATCTGCACTACAAAGTAGTATCACTTCCCACCGGTCAAAAGGGACATCCACAAAATGTGTAAAAACCAGAAAGGCAAAACAGGCCCTGGAGAACAGGGAGCCTTGTTATGCTGATGGGCGGGATGTAAATTGCCAACTGCCTCACAGGAGGAGTGCATTGCGTTCCCTAAAACAAGTAAACAACAGAGCTACAGAGCCAAGGGCACTTCCATTCTAGGGAATATACATTGGGAAAACTGAATATAAATAAGACAGAGCCACCCCCAAATTTAGGGCTGCACTGCTTACAAGAACCTCAACTTGGGTACACCTTAAATATCCCAGGAAATATAAAAATGGTTCAAAAAACTGTGGTATTTATGTCCGATAGAATATCCCTCAAAAATGAAATCAATGTCATAAGACCAGGAGCAGGAAAGTGAGTGGATTCAGGTACGATGATTCTAAGAGAAATAAGTCACACAGAAAAAGAAACTTATCATAAGATATGACTTATGAAGATCCTGTAAACATGGCTACACATGAACTGAGTTAGGAAGAGAACAGAGTCTCACATTTAGAAAAAACTCTTATGCCTGCTTAAGGGAAAAGAGAGGTGGGGTGATGCATAAAACCAGAGTTTGATATAAGCACAGGTACCATTTCCAAAACCAACTGTGGAATAGACAAGACCTACACCTTCCTCAGTGAAAGGGACTCAAAACCCGATATTTCCCGCAGAGGACTAGATCTGGCTAGTAAGAATCTTAAAACCTATGTATTGATATGTCTCTGTAAGGGAATCAAGTGTGTCTAGACTGGCATAAACATGGCAGAGAGAATCAGCTCTAACCCACTATAAAAAGGAATTTCAAAAACAAAACCAAAAAACAGGGAAATTCTTTACATTTCCTTCAGGGTCTTTGATGAAACCCGGAAAGACCCTGTCTACAATGACAGCTGAATGTGGCATAAGGCTGGACACTTGGGACTGAGAGGATTGGTGAGATTGGGTGAGCAAATGCAGACCCTTTAAAGCAAAAATGCATGGCCCCCATTCCATGGGTCCCAGCTCTCCAGGTTGAAGGGAATATTACTACAGCTATAACATGTACGGGAAACCTAGAGAATGGACACACTGTGAATACAAATGGTTTCTAAAACTCAACGAGTAGTCCCTCTCCTGGTGCTCCGGTTTGACTTTCCAACTGCTTTACTATCAATCTCCCAACTTGGAGAGACAGCCCCTTTAACCTCCTGGTTCGCACAAGTTGCCAATTTGGCAGAGGATGGAAGGGAAGAGGGAGAACCAATGAGAGAGTTACTGTTAGGCATTTGGACGGGCACATGTCACTCTAATTTCCCGGCAGGAAGAAGTATTAACCAGAGTCTCAGCCACCCACCGTGAACCAGTATAGGTCCTGAACCAAAATTTTGGACTTGCGTATAGCTCACAAAAAACGAGTTGGAAAATGGAGCTCAAGGCCACAGCAATTCACAAACTGGCAGAGTAATAAAGGACAAATATCGTCAAAAAATCTGTTGAGGGAAGGCAACGAGGCAGACTTGAAAGCCAGGCAGAATAGCAGGAAACAGATTACAAGAGGTACGTTGGAATCGCCTTTAAAGCACAGGAAGAGGGGCACGACTTCGACAATGACGCAGTTGGCCAATAAGGTCGTATGCGTTTTATCCTGAATATATTCAGGAGAAAACGCATACGCCCTTTTTGGCCAAACAAGCAAGCGGGCAAAGCAAATCTGCACTACAAAGAAGTATCATTTCCCACCGGTCAAAAGGGACATCCACAAAATGTGTAAAAACCAGAAAGGCAAGACAGGCCCTGGAGAAGAGGAAGCCTTGTTATGCTGATGGGCGGGATGTAAATTGCCAACTGCCTCACTGGAGGAGTGCATTGCGTTCCCTAAAACAAGTAAACAACAGAGCTACAGAGCCAAGGGCACTTCCAGTCTAGGGAATATACATTGGGAAAACGGAAAATAAATAAGACAGAGCCACCCCCAAATTTAGGGCTGCACTGCTTACAAGAACCTCAACTTGGGTACACCTTAAATATCCCAGAAATTATAAAAATGGTTCAAAAAACTGTGGTATTTATGTCCGATGGAATATCCCTCAGCCATGAAATCAATGTCATAAGACCAGGAGCAGCAAAGTGAGTGGATTCAGGTACGATGATTCTAAGTGAAATAAGTCACACAGAAAAAGAAACTTATCATAAGATATCACTTATGAAGATCCTGTAAACATGGCTACACATGAACTGAGTTAGGAAAGAGAACAGAGTCTCACATTTAGAAAACACTCTTATGCCTGCTTAAGGGGAAAGGAGAGGTGGGGTGATGCATAAAACCAGAGTTTGATATAAACACAGGTAGCATTTCCAAAACCAACTGTGGTATAGACAAGACCTACACCTTCCTCAGTGAAAGGGACTCAAAACCCCATATTTCCCGCAGAGGAATAGATCTGACTAGTAAGAATCTTAAAACCTATGTATTGATATGTCTCTGTAAGGGAATCAAGTGTGTCTAGACTGGCATAAACATGGCAGAGAGAATCAGCTCAAACCCACTATAAAAAGGAATTTCAAAAACAAAACCAAAAAACAGGGAAATTCTTTACATTTCCTTCAGGGTCTCTGATGAAACCTGGAAAAACCCTGTCTACAAAGACAGCTGGATGTGGCATAAGGCTGGACACTTGGGACTGAGAGGATTGGTGAGATTGGTTGAGCAAATGCAGACCCTTTGAAGGAAAAATGCATGGCCCCCATTCCATGGGTCCCAACTCTCCAGGTTGAAGGGAATATTACTACAGCTATAACATGTACGGGAAACCTAGAGAATGGACACACTGTGAATACAAAAGGTTTCTAAAACTCAACGAGAAGTCCCTCTCCTGGTGCTCCGGTTTGACTTTCCAACTGCTTTCCTATCAATCTCCCAACTTGGGGAGACAGCCCCTTTAAACTCCTGGTTCGCACAGGTTGCCAATTTGGCAGAGGATGGAAGGGAAGAGGGAGAACCAATGAGAGAGTTACTGTTAGACATTTGGACGGGCACATGTCACTCTAATTTCCCGGCAGGAAGAAGAATTAACCAGAGTCTCAGCCACCCACCGGGAACCAGTATAGGTCCTGAACCAAAATTTTGGACTTGCGTACAGCTCACAAAAAACGAGTTGGAAAATGGAGCTCAGAGCCACATAAATTCACAAACTGGCAGAATAATAAAGGACAACTATCGTCCCAAAATCTGTTGAGGGAAGGCAACGAGGCAGACTTGAAAGCCAGGCAGAATAGCAGGAAACAGATTTCAAGAGGTACGTTGGAATCGCCTTTAAAGCACAGGAAGAGGGGCACAACTTCGACAATGACGCAGTTGGCCAAAAAGGGCGTGTGCGTTTTCTCCTGAATATATTCAGGAGAAAACCCATACGCCCTTTTTGGCCAAACAAGCAAGCGGGCAAGGCAAATCTGCACTACAAAGAAGTATCACTTCCCACCGGTCAAAAGGGACATCCACAAAATGTGTAAAACCCAGAAAGGCAAGACAGGCCCTGGAGAACAGGGAGCCTTGTTATGCTGATGGGCGGGATGTAATTTGCCAACTGCCTCACTGGAGGAGTGCATTGCGTTCCCTAAAACAAGTAAACAACAGAGCTACAGAGCCAAGGGCACTTCCAGTCTATTGAATATACATTGGGAAAACTGAAAATCAATAAGACAGAGCCACCCCCAAATTTAGGGCTGCACTGCTTACAAGAACCTCAACTTGGGTACACCTTAAATATCCCAGGAATTATAAAAATGGTTCAAAAAACTGTGGTATTTATGTCCGATGGAATATCCCTCAGCCATGAAATCAATGTCATAAGACCAGGAGCAGCAAAGTGAGTGGATTCAGGTACGATGATTCTAAGTGAAATAAGTCACACAGAAAAAGAAACTTATCATAAGATATGACTTAGGAAGATCCTGTAAACATGGCTACACATGAACTGAGTTAGGAAAGAGAACAGAGTCTCACATTTAGAAAACACTCTTATGCCTGCTTAAGGGGAAAGGAGAGGTGGGGTGATGCATAAAACCAGAGTTTCATATAAGCACAGGTACCATTTCCAAAACCAAATGTGGAATAGACAAGACCTACACCTTCCTCAGTGAAAGGGACTCAAAACCCCATATTTCCCGCAGAGGAATAGATCTGACTAGTAAGAATCTTAAAACCTATGTATTGATAAGTCTCTGTAAGGGAATCAAGTGTGTCTAGACTGGCATAAACATGGCAGAGAGAATTAGCTCAAACCCACTATCAAAAGGAATTTCAAAAACAAAACCAAAAAACAGGGAAATTCTTTACATTTCCTTCAGGGTCTCTGATGAAACCTGGAATGAACCTGTCTACAATGACAGCTGGATGTGGCGTAAGGCTGGACACTTGGGACTGAGAGGATTGGTGAGATTGGGTGAGCAAATGCAGACCCTTTAAAGCAAAAATGCATGGCCCCCATTCCATGGGTCCCAGCTCTCCAGGTTGAAGGGAATATTACTACAGCTATAACATGTACGGGAAACCTAGAGAATGGACACAGTGTGAATACAAAAGGTTTCTAAAACTCAACGAGTAGTCCCTCTCCTGGTGCTCCGGTTTGACTTTCCAACTGCTTTACTATCAATCTCCCAACTTGGAGAGACAGCCCCTTTAACCTCCTGGTTCGCACAGGTTGCCAATTTGGCAGAGGATGGAAGGGAAGAGGGAGAACCAATGAGAGAGTTACTGTTAGGCATTTGGACGGGCACATGTCACTCTAATTTCCCTGCAGGAAGAAGTATTAACCAGAGTCTCAGCCACCCACCGTGAACCAGTATCTGTCCTGAAACAAAATTTTGGACTTGCGTATAGCTCACAAAAAACGAGTTGGAAAATGGAGCTCAGGGCCACAGCAATTCACAAACAGGCAGAGTAATAAAGGACAAATATCGTCCAAAAATCTGTTGAGGGAAGGCAACGAGGCAGACTTGAAAGCCAGGCAGAATAGCAGGAAACAGATTTCAAGGGGTACGTTGGAATCGCCTTTAAAGCACAGGAAGAGGGGCACAACTTCGACAATGACGCAGTTGGCCAATAAGGTCGTATGCGTTTTCTCCTGAATATATTCAGGAGAAAACGCATACGCCCTTTTTGGCCAAACAAGCAAGCGGGCAATGCAAATCTGCACTACAAAGAAGTATCACTTCCCACCGGTCAAAAGGGACATCCACAAAATGTGTAAAAACCAGAAAGGCAAGACAGGCCCTGGAGAACAGGGAGCCTTGTTATGCTGATGGGCGGGATGTAAATTGCCAACTGCCTCACTGGAGGAGTGCATTGCGTTCCCTAAAACAAGTAAACAACAGAGCTACAGAGCCAAGGGCACTTCCAGTCTAGGGAATATACATTGGGAAAACTGAAAATCAATAAGACAGAGCCACCCCCAAATTTAGGGCTGCACTGCTTACAAGAACCTCAACTTGGGTACACCTTAAATATCACAGGAAATATAAAAATGGTTCAAAAAACTGTGGTATTTATGTCCGATGCAATATCCCTCAGCCATGAAATCAATGTCATAAGACCAGGAGCAGCAAAGTGAGTGGATTGAGGTACGATGATTCTAAGTGAAATAAGTCACACAGAAAAAGAAACTTATCATAAGATATCACTTATGAAGATCCTGTAAACATGGCTACACATGAACTGAGTTAGGAAAGAGAACAGAGTCTCACATTTAGAAAACACTCTTATGCCTGCTTAAGGGGAAAGGAGAGGTGGGGTGATGCATAAAACCAGAGTTTGATATAAGCACAGGTACCATTTCCAAAACCAACTGTGGAATAGACAAGACCTACACCTTCCTCAGTGAAGGGACTCAAAACCCCATATTTCCCGCAGAGGAATAGATCTGACTAGTAAGAATCTTAAAACCTATGTATTGATATGTCTCTGTAAGGGAATCAAGTGTGTCTAGACTGGCATAAACATGGCAGAGAGAATCAGCTAAAACCCACTATAAAAATGAATTTCAAAAACAAAACCAAAAAACAGGGAAATTCTTTACATATCCTTCAGGGTCTCTGATGAAATCTGGAATGACCCTGTCTACAATGACAGCTGGATGTGGCATAAGGCTGGACACTTGGGACTGAGAGGATTGGTGAGATTGGGTGAGCAAATGCAAACCCTTTAAAGCAAAAATGCATGGCCACCATTCCATGGGTCCCAACTCTCCAGGTTGAAGGGAATATTACTACAGCTATAACATGTACGGGAAACCTAGAGAATGGACACACTGTGAATACAAAAGGTTTCTAAAACTCAACGCGTAGTCCCTCTCCTGGTGCTCTGGTTTGACTTTCCAACTGCTTTACTATCAATCTCCCAACTTGGAGAGACAGCCCCTTTAACCTCCTGGTTCGCACAGGTTGCCAATTTGGCAGAGGATGGAAGGGAAGAGGGAGAACCAATGAGAGAGTTACTGTTAGGCATTTGGAAGGGCACATGACACTCTAATTTCCCGGCAGGAAAAAGAATTAACCAGAGTCTCAGCCACCCACCGGGAACCAGTATAGGTCCTGAACCAAAATTTTGGACTTGCGTACAGCTCACAAAAAACGAGTTGGAAAATGGAGCTCAGGGCCACAGCAATTCACAAACTGGCAGAGTAATAAAGGACAACTCTCGTCCAAAAATCTGTTGAGGGAAGGCAACGAGGCAGACTTGAAAGCCAGGCAGAATAGCAGGAAACAGATTTCAAGAGGTACGTTGGAATCGCCTTTAAAGCACAGGAAGAGGGGCACAACTTCGACAATGACGCAGGTGGCCAAAAAGGGCGTATGCGTTTTCTCCTGAATATATTCAGGAGAAAACGCATACGCCCTTTTTGGCCAAACAAGCAAGCGGGCAATGCAAATCTGCACTACAAAGAAGTATCACTTCCCACCGGTCAAAAGGGACATCCACAAAATGTGTAAAAACCAGAAAGGCAAGACAGGCCCTGGAGAACAGGGAGCCTTGTTATGCTGATGGGCGGGATGTAAATTGCCAACTGCCTCACTGGAGGAGTGCATTGCGTTCCCTAAAACAAGTAAACAACAGAGCTACAGAGCCAAGGGCACTTCCAGTCTAGGGAATATACATTGGGAAAACTGAAAATCAATAAGACAGAGTCACCCCCAAATTTAGGGCTGCACTGCTTACAAGAACCTCAACTTGGGTACACCTTAAATATCCCAGGAAATATAAAAATGGTTAAAAAACTGTGGTATTTATGTCCGATGCAATATCCCTCAGCCATGAAATCAATGTCATAAGACCAGGAGCAGCAAAGTGAGTGGATTCAGGTACGATGATTCTAAGTGAAATAAGTCACACAGAAAAAGAAACTTATCTTAAGATATGACTTAGGAAGATCCTGTAAACATGGCTACACATGAACTGAGTTAGGAAAGAGAACAGAGTCTCACATTTAGAAAACACTCTTATGCCTGCTTAAGGGGAAAGGAGAGGTGGGGTGATGCATAAAACCAGCGTTTGATATAAGCACAGGTACCATTTCCAAAACCAACTGTGGAATAGACAAGACCTACACCTTCTTCAGTGAAAGGGACTCAAAACCCCATATTTCCCGCAGAGGAATAGATCTGACTAGTAAGAATCTTAAAACCTATGTATTGATATGTCTCTGTAAGGGAATCAAGTGTGTCTAGACTGGCATAAACATGGCAGAGGGAATCAGCTCAAAGCCACGATAAAAAGGAACTTCAAAAACAAAACCAAAAAAAAAGGGAAATTCTTTACATTTCCTTCACGGTCTCTGATGAAACCTGGAAAAACCCTGTCTACAATGACAGCTGGATGTGGCATAAGGCTGGACACTTGGGACTGAGAGGATTGGTGAAATTGGGTGAGCAAATGCAGACCCTTTAAAGCAAAAATGCATGGCCCCGATTCCATGTGTCCCAACTCTCCAGGTTGAAGGGAATATTACTACAGCTATAACATGTACGGGAAACCTAGAGAATGGACACACTGTGAATACAAAAGGTTTCTAAAACTCAACGTGTAGTCCCTCTCCTGGTGCTCCGGTTTGACTTTCCAACTGCTTTACTATCAATCTCCCAATTTGGAGAGACAGCCCCTTTAACCTCCTGGTTCGCACAGGTTGCCAATTTGGCAGATGATGGAATGGAAGAGGGAGAACCAATGAGAGAGTTACTGTTAGGCATTTGGACGGGCACATGACACTCTAATTTCCCGGCAGGAAAAAGAATTAACCAGAGTCTCAGCCACCCACCGGGAACCAGTATAGGTCCTGAACCAAAATTTTGGACTTGCGTACAGCTCACAAAAAACGAGTTGGAAAATGGAGCTCAGGGCCACAGCAATTCACAAACTGGCAGAGTAATAAAGGACAACTATCGTCCAAAAATCTGTTGAGGGAAGGCAACGAGGCAGACTTGAAAGCCAGGCAGAATAGCAGGAAACAGATTTCAAGAGGTACGTTGGATTCACCTTTAAAGCACAGGAAGAGGGGCACAACTTCGACAATGACGCAGTTGGCCAAAAAGGGCGTATGCGTTTTCTCCTGAATATATTCAGGAGAAAACGCATACGCCCTTTTTGGCCAAACAAGCAAGCGGGCAATGCAAATCTTCACTACAAAGTAGTATCACTTCCCACCGGTCAAAAGGGACATCCACAAAATGTGTAAAAACCAGAAAGTCAAGACAGGCCCTGGAGAACAGGGAGCCTTGTTATGCTGATGTGCGGGATGTAAATTGCCAACTGCCTCACAGGAGTAGTGCATTGCGTTCCCTAAAACAAGTAAACAACAGAGCTACAGAGCCAAGGGCACTTCCATTCTAGGGAATATACATTGGGAACACTGAATATCAATAAGACAGAGCCACCCCCAAATTTAGGGCTGCACTGCTTACAAGAACCTCAACTTGGGCACAACTTAAATATCCCAGGAAATATAAAAATGGTTCAAAAAACTGTGGTATTTATGTCCGGTAGAATATCCCACAGAAATGAAATCAATGTCATAAGACCAGGAGCAGGAAAGTGAGTGGATTCAGCTACGATGATTCTAAGAGAAATAAGTCACACAGAAAAAGAAACTTATCATAAGATATGACTTAGGAAGATCCTGTAAACATGACTACACATGAACTGAGTTAGGAAAGAGAACAGAGTCTCACATTTAGAAAACACTCTTATGCCTGCTTAAGGGGAAAGGAGAGGTGGGGTGATGCATAAAACCAGCGTTTGATATAAGCACAGGTACCATTTCCAAAACCAACTGTGGAATAGACAAGACCTACACCTTCTTCAGTGAAAGGGACTCAAAACCCCATATTTCCCGCAGAGGAATAGATCTGACTAGTAAGAATCTTAAAACCTATGTATTGATATGTCTCTGTAAGGGAATCAAGTGTGTCTAGACTGGCATAAACATGGCAGAGGGAATCAGCTCAAAGCCACGATAAAAAGGAACTTCAAAAACAAAACCAAAAAAAAAGGGAAATTCTTTACATTTCCTTCACGGTCTCTGATGAAACCTGGAAAAACCCTGTCTACAATGACAGCTGGATGTGGCATAAGGCTGGACACTTGGGACTGAGAGGATTGGTGAAATTGGGTGAGCAAATGCAGACCCTTTAAAGCAAAAATGCATGGCCCCCATTCCATGGGTCCCATCTCTCCAGGTTGAAGGGAATATTACTACAGCTATAACATGTACGGGAAACCTAGAGAATGGACACACTGTGATTACAAAAGGTTTCTAAAACTCAACGAGTAGTCCCTCTCCTGGTGCTCCGGTTTGACTTTCCAACTGCTTTACTATCAATCTCCCAATTTGGAGAGACAGCCCCTTTAACCTCCTGGTTCGCACAGGTTGCCAATTTGGCAGATGATGGAATGGAAGAGGGAGAACCAATGAGAGAGTTACTGTTAGGCATTTGGACGGGCACATGACACTCTAATTTCCCGGCAGGAAAAAGAATTAACCAGAGTCTCAGCCACCCACCGGGAACCAGTATAGGTCCTGAACCAAAATTTTGGACTTGCGTACAGCTCACAAAAAACGAGTTGGAAAATGGAGCTCAGGGCCACAGCAATTCACAAACTGGCAGAGTAATAAAGGACAACTATCGTCCAAAAATCTGTTGAGGGAAGGCAACGAGGCAGACTTGAAAGCCAGGCAGAATAGCAGGAAACAGATTTCAAGAGGTACGTTGGATTCACCTTTAAAGCACAGGAAGAGGGGCACAACTTCGACAATGACGCAGTTGGCCAAAAAGGGCGTATGCGTTTTCTCCTGAATATATTCAGGAGAAAACGCATACGCCCTTTTTGGCCAAACAAGCAAGCGGGCAATGCAAATCTTCACTACAAAGTAGTATCACTTACCACCGGTCAAAAGGGACATCCACAAAATGTGTAAAAACCAGAAAGGCAAGACAGGCCCTGGAGAACAGGGAGCCTTGTTATGCTGATGGGCGGGATGTAAATTGCCAACTGCCTCACAGGAGGAGTGCATTGCGTTCCCTAAAACAAGTAAACAACAGAGCTACAGAGCCAAGGGCACTTCCATTCTAGGGAATATACATTGGGAACACTGAATATCAATAAGACAGAGCCACCCCCAAATTTAGGGCTGCACTGCTTACAAGAACCTCAACTTGGGTACAACTTAAATATCCCAGGAAATATAAAAATGGTTCAAAAAACTGTGGTATTTATGTCCGGTAGAATATCCCTCAGAAATGAAATCAATGTCATAAGACCAGGAGCAGGAAAGTGAGTGGATTCAGCTACGATGATTCTAAGAGAAATAAGTCACACAGAAAAAGAAACTTATCATAAGATATGACTTAGGAAGATCCTGTAAACATGGCTACACATGAACTGAGTTAGGAAAGAGAACAGAGTCTCACATTTAGAAAACACTCTTATGCCTGCTTAAGGGGAAAGGAGAGGTGGGGTGATGCATAAAACCAGAGTTTGATATAAGCACAGGTACCATTTCCAAAACCAACTGTGGAATAGACAAGACCTACACCTTCCTCAGTGAAAGGGACTCAAAACCCCATATTTCCCGCAGAGGAATAGATCTGACTAGTAAGAATCTTAAAACCTATGTATTGATATGTCTCTGTAAGGGAATCAAGTGTGTCTAGACTGGTATAAACATGGCAGAGACAATCAGCTCAAACCCACGATAAAAAGGAATTTCAAAAACAAAACCTAAAAAACAGGGAAATTCTTTAAATTTCCTTCAGGGTCTCTGATGAAACCTGGAAAAACCCTGTCTACCATGACAGCTGGATGTGGCATAAGGCTGGACACTTGGGACTGAGAGGATTGGTGAAATTGGGTGAGCAAATGCAGACCCTTTAAAGCAAAAATGCATGGCCCCCATTCCATGGGTCCCAACTCTCCATGTTGAAGGGAATATTACTACAGCTATAACATGTACGGGAAACCTAGAATACGGACACACTGTGAATACAAAAGGTTTCTAAAACTCAACGAGTAGTCCCTCTCCTGGTGCTCCGGTTTGACTTTCCAACTGCTTTCCTATCAATCTCCCAACTTGGATAGACAACCCCTTTAACCTCTTCGTTCACAAAGGTTGCCAATTTGGCAGAGGATGGAAGGGAAGAGGGAGAACCAATGAGAGAGTAGCTGTTAGGCATTTGGACGGGCACATGTCACTCTAATTTCCCGGCAGGAAGAAGAATTAACCAGAGTCTCAGCCATCCTCCGGGAACCAGTATAGGTCCTGAACCAAAATTTTGGACTTGCGTACAGCTCACAAAAAACGAGTTGAAAAATTGAGCTCAGGCGCACAGCAATTCACAAACTGGCAGAGTACTAAAGGACAACTGTCGTCCAAAAATCTGTTGAGGGAAGGCAACGAGGCGGACTTGAAAGCCAGGCAGAATAGCAGGAAACAGATTTCAAGAGGTACGTTGGAATCCCCTTTAAAGCACAGGAAGAGGGGCACAACTTCGACAATGACGCACTTGGCCAAAAAGGGCGTATGCGTTTTCTCCTGAATATATTCAGGAGAAAACGCATACGCCCATTTTGGCCAAGCAAGCAAGCGGGCAATGCAAATCTGCACTACAAAGAAGTATCACTTCCCACCGGTCAAAAGGGACATTCACAAAATGTGTAAAAACCAGAAAGGCAAGACAGGCCCTGGAGAACAGGGAGCCTTGTTATGCTGATGGGCGGGATGTAAATTGCCAACTGCCTCACTGGAGGAGTGCATTGCGTTCCCTAAAACAAGTAAACAACAGATCTACAGAGCCAAGGGCACTTCCAGTCTAGGGAATATACCTTGGGAAAACTGAAAATCAATGAGACAGAGCCACCCCCAAATTTAGGGCTGCACTGCTTACAAGAACCTCAACTTGGGTACACCTTAAATATCCCAAGAAATATAAAAATGGTTCAAAAAACTGTGGTATTTATGTACGATGGAATATCCCTCAGCCATGAAATCAATGTCATAAGACCAGGAGAAGCAAAGTGAGGGGATTCAGGTACGATGATTCTAAGTGAAATAAGTCACACAGAAAAAGAAACTTATCATAAGATATCACTTATGAAGATCCTGTAAACATGGCTACACATGAACTGAGTTAGGAAAGAGAACAGTCTCACATTTAGAAAACACTCTTATGCCTGCTTAAGGGAAAAGAGAGGTGGGGTGATGCATAAAACCAGAGTTTGATATAAGCACAGGTACCATTTCCAAAACCAACTGTGGAATAGACAAGACCTACACCTTCCTCAGTGAAAGGGACTCAAAACCCGATATTTCCCGCAGAGGACTAGATCTGACTAGTAAGAATCTTAAAACCTATGTATTGATATGTCTCTGTAAGGGAATCAAGTGTGTCTAGACTGGCATAAACATGGCAGAGAGAATCAGCTCTAACCCACTATAAAAAGGAATTTCAAAAACAAAACCAAAAAACAGGGAAATTCTTTACATTTCCTTCAGGGTCTTTGATGAAACCCGGAAAGACCCTGTCTACAATGACAGCTGGATGTGGCATAAGGCTGGACACTTGGGACTGAGAGGATTGGTGAGATTGGGTGAGCAAATGCAGACCCTTTAAAGCAAAAATGCATGGCCCCCATTCCATGGGTCCCAGCTCTCCATGTTGAAGGGAATATTACTACAGCTATAACATGTACGGGAAAGCTAGAGAATGGAAACACTGTGAATACAAAAGGTTTCTAAAACTCAACGAGTAGTCCCTCTCCTGGTGCTCTGGTTTGACTTTCCAACTGCTTTACTATCAATCTCCCAACTTGGAGAGACAGCCCCTTTAACCTGCTGGTTCGCACAGGTTGCCAATTTGGCAGAGGATGGAAGGGAAGAGGGAGAACCAATGAGAGAGTAGCTGTTAGACATTTGGACGGGCACATGTCACTCTAATACCCCGGGAGGAAGAAGAATTAACCAGAGACTCAGCCAACCACCGGGAACCAGTATAGGTCCTGAACCAAAATTTTGGACTTGCGTACAGCTCAGAAAAAACGAGTTGAAAATTGGAGCTCAGGGGCACAGCATTTCACAAACTGGCAGAGTAATAAAGGACAACTGTCGTCCAAAAATCTGTTGAGGGAAGGCAACGAGGCGGACTTGAAAACGAGGCAGAATAGCAGGAAACAGATTTCAAGAGGTACGTTGGAAGCGCCGTTAAAGCACAGGAAGAGGGGCACAACTTCGACAATGACGCACTTGGCCAAAGAGGGCGTATGCGTTTTCTCCTGAATATATTCAGGAGAAAACGCATACGCCCTTTTTGGCCAAGCAAGCAAGCGGGCAATGCAAATCTGCACTACAAAGAAGTATCACATCCCACCGGTCCAAAGGGACATCCACAAAATGTGTAAAACCCAGAAAGACAAGACAGGCCCTGGAGAACAGGGAGCCTTGTTATGCTGATGGGCGGGATGTAAATTGCCAACTGCCTCACTGGAGGAGTGCATTGTGTTCCCTAAAACAAGTAAACAACAGAGCTACAGAGCCAAGGGCACTTCCAGTCTAGGGAATATACCTTGGGAAAACTGAATATCAATAAGACAGAGCCACCCCCAAATTTAGGGCTGCACTGCTTACAAGAACCTCAACTAGGGTACACCTTAAATATCCCAGGATATATAATATTGGTTCAAAAACTTGCGGTGTTTATGTACGATGGAATATCCCTCAGCCATGAAATCAATGTCATAAGACCAGGAGCAGCAAAGTGAATGGATACAGGTACGATGATTCTAAGTGAAATAAGTCACACAGAAAAAGAAACTTATCATAAGATATCACTTATGAAGATCCTGTAAACATGGCTACACATGAACTGAGATAGGAAAGAGAACAGAGTCTCAAATTTAGAAAACACTCTTAAGCCTGCTTAAGGGGAAATGAGAGGTGTGGTGATGCATAAAACCAGAGTTTGATATAAGCACAGGTACCATTTCTAAAATCAACTGTGGAATAGACAAGACCTATACCTTCCTCAGTGAAAGGGACTCAAAACCCCATATTTCCCGCAGAGGAATAGATCTGACTAGTAAGAATCTTAAAACCTATGTATTGATATGTCTCTGTAAGGGAATCAAGTGTGTCTAGACTGGCATAAACATGGCAGAGATAATCAGCTCAAACCCACTATAAAAAGGAATTTCAAAAACAAAACCTAAAAACAGGGAAATTCTTTACATTCCCTTCAGGGTCTCTGATGAAAGCTGGAATGACCCTATCTACAATGACAGCTGGATGTGGCATAAGGCTGGACACTTGGGACTGAGAGGATTGGTGAGATTGGGTGAGCAAATGCAGACCCTTTAAAGCAAAAATGCATGGCCCCCATTCCATGGGTCCCAACTCTCCATGTTGAAGGGAATATTACTACAGCTATAACATGTACGGGAAACGTAGAGAATGGACACACTGTGAATACAAAAGGTTTCTAAAACTCAACGAGTAGTCCCTCTCCTGGTGCTCCGGTTTGACTTTCCAAATGCTTTACTATCAATCTCCCAACTTGGAGATACAACCCCTTTAACCTCCTGGTTCGCACAGGTTGCCAAATTTGCAGAGGATGGAAGGGAAGAGGGAGAACCAATGAGAGAGTAGCTGTTAGGCATTTGGACGGGCACATGTCACTCTAATTTCCCGGCAGGAAGAAGAATTAACCAGAGTCACAGCCACCCACCGGGAACCAGTATAGGTCCTGAACCAAAATTTTGGACTTGCGTACAGCTCACAAAAAACGAGTTGAAAAATGGAGCTCACGGGC
Organism: Mesoplodon bidens; assembly: GCF_964165515.1. Taxonomy (NCBI): domain Eukaryota; kingdom Metazoa; phylum Chordata; class Mammalia; order Artiodactyla; family Ziphiidae; genus Mesoplodon; species Mesoplodon bidens. The sequence continues at coordinate 2,018,418 of NW_027671580.1, read as the reverse complement.
ACAGCAATTCACAAAATGGCAGAGTAACAAAGGACAACTATCGTCCAAAAGTCTGTTGACGGAAGGCAATGAGGCGGACTTGAAAGCAAGGCAGAATTGCACGAAACAGATTTCAAGAGGTACGTTGGAATCGCCTTTAAAGCACAGGAATAGGGGAACAACATCGAAAATGACGCACTTGGCCAAAAAGGGCGTATGCATTTTCTCCTGAATATATTCAGGAGAAAACGCATACGCACTTTTTGGCCAAGCAAGCAAGCGGGCAATGCAAATCTGCACTACAAAGAAGTATCACTTCCCACCGGTCAAAAGGGACATCCACAAAATGTGTCAAAACCAGAAAGGCAAGACAGGCCCTGGAGAACAGGGAGCCTTGTTATGCTGATGGGCGGGATGTAAATTGCCAACTGCCTCACTGGAGTAGTGCATTGCGTTCCCTAAAAGAAATAATCAACAGAGCTACAGAGGCAAGGGCACATCCATTCTAGGAATATACCTTGGGAAAACTGAAAATCAATAAGACAAAGCCACCCCCAAATTTAGGGCTGCACTGCTAACAACAACCTCAACTTGGGTACACCTTAAATATCCCAGGAAATATAAAAATGGTTCAAAAAACTGTGGTATTTATGTACGATGGAATATCCCTCAGCCATGAAATCAATGTCATAAGACCAGGAGCAGCAAAGTGAGTGGATTCAGGTACGATGATTCTACGTGAAATAAGTCACACAGAAAAAGAAACTTATCATAAGATATCACTTATGAAGATCCTGTAAACATGGCTACACATGAACTGAGTTAGCAAAGAGAACAGAGTCTCACATTTAGAAAACACTCTTATGCCTGCTTGAGGGGAAAGGAGAGGTGGGGTGATGCATAAAACCAGAGTTTGATATAAGCACAGGTACCATTTCTAAAACCAACTGTGAAATAGATAAGACCTACACCTTCCTCAGTGAAAGGGACTCAAAACCCCATATTTCCCGCAGAGGAATAGATCTGACAATAAGAATCTTAAAACCTATGTATTGATATATCTCTGTAAGGGAATCAAGTGTGTCTAGACTGGCAAAAACAGGGCAGCGAGAATCAGCTCAAACCCACTATAAAAAGGAATTTCAGAAACAAAACCAAAAAACAGGGAAATTCTTTTCATTTCCTTCAGGGTCTCTGATGAAACAAAAAATGACCCTATCTACAATGACAGCTGGATGTGGCATAAGGATGGACACTTGGGACTGAGAGGATTGGTGAGATTGGGGGAGCAAATGCAGACCCTTTAAAGCAAAAATGCATGGCCCCCATTCCATGGGTCCCAACTCTCCATGTTGAAGGGAATATTACTACAGCTATAACATGTATGGGATACCTAGAGAATGGACACACTGTGAATACAAAAGGTTTCTAAAACTCAACGAGTAGTCCCTATCCTGGTGCTCCGGTTTGACTTTCCAACTGCTTTACTATCAATCTCCCAACAGGGAGAGACAATCCCTTTAACCTCCTCGTTCGCACAGGATGCCAATTTGGCAGAGGATGGAAGGGAAGAGGGAGAACCAATGAGAGAGTAGCTGTTAGGCATTTGGACGGGCACATGTCACTCTAATTTCCCGGCAGGAAGAAGAATTAACCAGAGTCTCAGCCACCCACAGGGAACCAGTATAGGTCCTGAACCAAAATTTCGGACTTGCGTACAGGTCACAAAAAACGAGTTGAAAAATGGAGTTCAGGGGCACAGCAATTCACAAACTGGCAGAGTAATAAAGGACAACTGTCGTCCAAAAATCTGTTGAGGGAAGGCAACGAGGCGGACTTGAAAGCGAGGCAGAATAGCAGGAAACAGATTTCAAGAGGTACGTTGGAATCGCCTTTAAAGCACAGGATGAGGGGCACAAATTCGACAATGACGCACTTGCTCAAAAAGGGCGTATGCGTTTTCTCCTGAATATATTCAGGAGAAAACGCATACGCCCTTTTTGACCAAGCAAGCAAGCGGGCAATGCAAATCTGCACTACAAAGAAGTATCACTTCCCACCGGTCAAAAGGGACATACACAATATGTGTAAAAACCAGAAAGGCAAGTCAGGCCCTGGAGAACAGGGAGCCTTGTTATGCTGATGGGCGGGATGTAAATTGCCAACTGCCTCACTGGAGGAGTGCATTGCGTTCCCTAAAACAAGTAAACAACAGAGCTACAGAGCCAAGGGCACTTCCAGTCTAGGGAATATACCTTGGGAAAACTGAAAATCAATAAGACAGAGCCACCCCCAAATTTAGGGCTGCACTGCTTAAAAGAACCTCAACTTGGGTACACCTTAAATATCCCAGGAAATATAAAAATGGTTCGAAAAACTGTGGTATTTATGTATGATGGAATATCCCTCTGCCATGAAATCAATGTCATAAGAACAGGAGCAGCAAAGTGAGCGGATTCAGGTACGATGATTCTAAGTGAAATAAGTCACACAGAAAAAGAAACTTATCATAAGATATCACTTATGAAGATCCTGTAAACATGGCTACACATGAACTGAGTTAGGAAAGAGAACAGAGTCTCACATTTAGAAAACACTCTTTTGCCTGCTTAAGGGGAAAGGATAGGTGGGGTGATGCATAAAACCAGAGTTTGATATAAGCACAGGTACCATTTCTAAAATCAACTGTGGAATAGACAAGACCTACACCTTCCTCAGTGAAAGGGACTCAAAACCCCATATTTCCCGCAGAGGAATAGATCTGGCAAGTAAGAATCTTAAAACCTATGTATTGATATGTCTGCGTAAGGGAATCAAGTGTGTCTAGACTGGCATAAACATGGCATCGAGAATCAGCTCAAAACCAATATAAAAAGGAATTACAAAAACAAAACCAAAAAACAGGGAAATTCTTTACATTTCCTTCAGGGTCTCTGATGAAACCTGGAATGACCCTATCTACAATTACAGCTGGATGTGGCATAAGGCTGGACACTTGGGACTGAGAGGATTGGTGAGATTGGGTGAGCAAATGCAGACCCTTTAAAGCAAAAATGCATGGCCCCAATTCCATGGGTCCCAACTCTCCAGGTTGAAGGGAATATTACTACAGCTATAACATGTACGGGAGACCTAGATAATGGACACACTGTGAATACAAAAGGTTTCTAAAACTCAACGAGTAGTCCCTCTCCTGGTGCTCTGGTTTGTCTTTCCAACTGCTTTACTATCAATCTCCCAACTTGGAGAGACAAACCCTTTAACCTCCTGGTTCGCACAGGTTGCCAATTTGGCAGAGGATGGAAGGGAAGAGGGAGAACCAATGAGAGAGTAGCTGTTAGGCATTTGGACGGGAACATGTCACTAATTTCCCGGAAGGAAGAATAATTAACCAGAGTCTCAGCCACCCACCGGGAACCAGTATAGGTCCTGAACCAAAATTTTGGACTTGCATACAGCTCACAAAAAACGAGTTGAAAAATGGAGCTCAGGGGCACAGCAATTCACAAACTGGCAGAGTAATAAAGGACAACTATCGTCCAAAAATCTGTTGAGGGAAGGCAACGAGGCAGACCTGAAAGCGAGGCAGAATAGCAGGAAACAGATTTCAAGAGGTACGTTGGAATCGCCTTTAAAGCACAGGAAGAGGGGCACAACTTCGACAATGACGCAATTGGCCAAAAAGGGCGTATGCGTTTTCTCCTGAATATATTCAGGAGAAAACACATACGCCCTTTTTGGCCAAGCAAGCAAGCGGGCAATGCAAATCTGCACTACAAAGAAGTATCACTTCCCACCGGTCAAAAGGGACATCCACAAAATGGGTAAAAAACAGAAAGGCAAGACAGGCCCTGGAGAACAGGGAGCCTTGTTATGCTGACGGGCAGGATGTAAATTGCAAACTGCCTCACTGGAGAAGTGCATTGCGTTCCCTAAATGAAGTAATCAACAGAGCTACAGAGCCAAGGGCACATCCAGTCTAGGGAATATACCTTTGGATAACTGAAAATCAATAAGATAGAGCCACCCCCAAATTTAGGGCTGCACTGCTTACAAGAACCTCAACATGGGTACACCTTAAATATCCCAGGAAATATAAAAATGGTTCATAAAACTGTGGTATTTATGTACGATGGAATATCCCTCAGCCATGAAATAAATGTCATAAGACCAGGAGCAGCAAAGTGAGTGGATTCAGGTACGATGATTCTAAGTGAAATAAGTCACACAGAAAAAGAAACTTATCATAAGATATCACTTATGAAGATCCTGTAAACATGGCTACACATGAACTGAGTTAGGAAAGAGAACAGAGTCTCACATTTAGAAAACACTCTTATGCCTGCTTAAGTGGAAAGGAGAGGTGGGGTGATGCATAAAACCAGAGTTTGATATAAGCAGAGGTACCATTTCTAAAACCAACTGTGGAATAGACAAGACCTACACCTTCCTCAGTGAAAGGGACTCAAAACCCCATATTTCCCGCAGAGGAATAGATCTGACTAGTAAGAATCTTAAAACCTATGAGGGAAGGCAACGAGGCGGACTTGAAAGCGAGGCAGAATAGCAGGAAACAGATTACAAGAGGTACGTTGGAATCACATTTAAAGCACAGGAAGAGGGGCACAACTTCGACACTGACGCACTTGGCCAAAAAGAGAAGAAGAGGTGGGGTGATGCATAAAACCAGAGTTTGATATAAGCACAGGTACCCTTTGTATAACCAACTTTAGAATAGACAAGACCTACACCTTCCTCAGTGAAAGGGACTCAAAACCCCATATTACCCCCAGAGGAATAGATCTGACTAGTAAGAATCTTAAAACCTATGTATTGATATGTCTCTGTAAGGGAATCAAGTGTGTCTAGACTGGCATAAACATGGCAGAGAGAATCAGCTCAAACCCACTATAAAAAGGAATTTCAAAAACAAAACCAAAAAACAGGGAAATTCTTTACAATTCCTTCAGGGTATCTGATGAAACCTGGAATGACCCTATCTACAATGACAGCTGGAAGTGGCATAAGGCTGGACACTTGGGACTGAGAGGATTGGTGAGATTGGGTGAGCAAATGCAGACCCTTTAAAGCAATAATGCATGGTCCCCATTCCATGGGTCCCAAGTCTCCAGGTTGAAGGGAATATTACTACAGCTATAACATGTATGGGAAACCTAGAGAATGGACACACAGTGAATACAAAATGCTTCTAAAACTCAACGAATAGTCCCTCTCCTGGTTCTCCGGTTTGACTTTCCAACTGCTTTACTATCAATCTCCCTACTTGCAGAGACAGCCCCTTTAAGCTCCTGGTTTGCACAGGTTGCCAATTTGCCAGAGGATAGAAGGGAAGAGGGAGAACCAATGAGATAGTAGCTGTTAGGCATTTGGACGGGCACATGTCACTTTAATTTCCCGGCAGGAAGAAGAATTAACCAAAGTCTCAGCCACCCACCGGGAACCAGTATAGGTCCTGAACCAAAATTTTGGACTTGCGTTCAGCTCACCAAAAACGAGTTGAAAAATGGAGCTCAGGGGCACAGCAATTCACAAACTGGCAGAGTAATAATGGACAACTATCTTGCTAAAATCTGTTGAGGGAAGGGAACGAGGCGGACTTAAATCGAGGCAGAAGAGCAGGAAACAGATTTCAAGAGGTACGTTGGAATCGCCTTTAAAGCACAGGAAGAGGGGCACAACTTCGAGAATGACGCACTTGGCCAAAAAGGGTGTATGCGTTTTCTCCTGAATATATTCAGCAGAAAACGCATACACCCTTTTTGGCCAAGCAAGCAAGCGGGCAATGCAAATCTGCACTACAAAGAAGTATCACTTCCCACTGGTCAAAAGGGACATCCACAAAATGTGTAAAATCCTGAAAGGCAAGACAGGCGCTGGAGAACAGGGAGCCTTGTTATGCTGATGAGCGGGATGTAAATAGCCAACTGCCTCTCTGGAGGAGTGCATTGTGTTCCCTAAAACAAGTAAACAACAGAGCTACAGAGCCAAGGGCACTTCCAGTCTAGGGAATATACCTTTGGAGAACTGAAAATCAATAAGACAGAGCCACGCCCAAATTTAAGGCTGCACTGCTTACAAAAACCTCAACTTGGGTACACCTTAAATATCCCAGGAAATATAAAAATGGTTCAAAAAATTGTGGTACTTACGTACGATGGAATATCCCTCAGCCATGAAATCAATGTCATAAGACCAGGAGCAGCAAAGTGAGTGGATTCAGGTACGATGATTCTAAGTGAAATAAGTCACCAGAAAAAGAAACTTATCATAAGATATCACTTATGAAGATCCTGTAAACATGGCTACACATGAACTGAGTTAGGAAAGAGAACAGAGGCTCACATTTAGAAAACACTCTTATGCCTGTTTAAGGGGGAAGGAGAGGTGGGGTGATGCATAAAACTAGAGTTTGATATAAGCACATGTACCGTTTATAAAACCTATTGTGGATTAGACTAGACCAACACCTTCCTCAGTGAAAGGGACTCAAAACCCCATATTTCCCGCAGAGGAATAGATCTGACTACTAAGAATCTTACAACCTATGTATTGATATGTCTCCGTAAGGGAATCAAGTGTGTCTACACTGGCATAATCATGGCAGCGAGAATCAGCTCAAACCCACTATAAAAAGGAATTTCAAAAACAAAACCAAAAAACAGGGAAATTCTTTACAATTCCTTCAGGGTCTCTGATGAAAGCTGGAATGACCCTATCTACAATGACAGCTGGATGTGGCATAAGGCTGGACACTTGGGACTGAGAGGATTGGTGAGATTGGGTCAGCAAATGCAGACCCTTTAAAGAAAAATGCATGGCCCCCATTCCAAGGGACCCAACTCTCCAGATTGAAGGTTATATTACTACAGCTATAACATGTATGGGAAACCTAGAGAATGGACACACTGTGAATTCAAAAGGTTTCTAAAACTGAATGAATAGTCCCTCTCCTGGTGCTCCTGTTTGACTTTCCATCTGCTTTACTATCAATCTCCCAACTTGGAGAGCCAGCCCCTTTAACCTCCTGGTTCGCACAGGTTGCCAATTTGGCAGAGGATGGAAGGGAATTGGGAGAACCAATGAGAGAGCAGCTGTTAGACATTTGGACGGGCACATGTCACTCTAATTTTCCGGCAGGAAGAAGAATTAACCAAAGTCTCAGCCACCCACCAGGAACCTGTAGAGGTCGTGATCCAAAATTTTGGACTTGCGTACAGTTCACAAAAAACGAGTTGAAAAATGGAGCTCAGGGTCACAGCAATTCACAAACTGGCAGAGTAATAAAGGACAACTATCGTCCAAAAATCGTTTGAGGGAAGCCAACGAGGCTGTCATGAATGCGAGGCAGAATAGCAGGAAACAGATTTCAAGAGGTACATTGGAATCGCCTTTAAAGTACAGGCAGAGGAGAACTACTTCATCAGTGATGTACTTGTCCAAAAGGGCATATGCGTTTTCTTCTGAATATATTCAAGAAAAAATGCATACGCCCTTTTTGGCCAAGCAAGCAAGCAAGAAATGCAAATCTGCACTACAAGAACGATCACTTCCCACTGGTCAAAAGGGACATTCGAAAAATGTGTAAAAACCAGAAAGGCAAGACAGGCCCTGGAGAACAGGGAGTCTTGTTAGGCTAATGGTCAGGATGTAAATTTCTAAATGCCTCTCTGGGGGAGTGCATTGTGTTCCCTAAAACAAATAAAAAACAGAGCTACAGAGCCAATGGCAGTTCCAGTCTAGGGAATATACGTTTGGAAAAATGAAAATCAGTAAGACAGAGCCACCCCAAAATTTAGGGCTGCACTGCTTACACGAACCTCAACTTGGGTACACCTTAAATGTCCCAGGAAAGAAAAAAAAATGGTTCAAGAAATTGTGGTACTTACGTACGATTGAATATCCCTTAGCCGTGAAATCAATGTCATAAGGCCAGTAGCAGCAAAATGAGTGGATTCAGGTACAATGATTCTAAGTGAAATAAGTCACATTGAAAAAGAAACTTATCATAAGATATCACTTACAAAGGTCCTGTAACCATGGCTACACATGAACTGAGTTAGGAAAGATAACAGAGTAACAAATCTTATCATAAGTTATCACTCATAGGGTGAATGTACACATGGCTACACATGAACTGGATTACAAACACTACAGAGTCACACATTTAGAAAACAATCTTCTGCCTGCTTAACGGGAAAGCCGAGGTGGGGTGATGCATAAAACCACAGTTTTAAATTAACACAGATACCGTTACCTAAACCAAGTATGTAATAGACAACACCTACTCCCCGCACAATGAACTGGACTCAACACCCCCTATTCATTGCAGAGGAATATATCTGACTCTAAGAATTTTAAAACATATGTATTCTCATGTTTCCATAAAGAAAGCATATGTGTGTATAATGGCATGAACACAGCACTGAAATTCAGCTAAACCCCCTTATAAAAATAAGTTTCAAGGGCTTCCCTGGTGGCGCAGTGGTTGAGAGTCCGCCTGCCGATGCAGGGGACACGGGTTCGTGCCCCTATCCCGGAAGATCCCACATGCCGCGCAGTGGCTGGGCTCGCGAGCCATGGCCACGGAGCCTGTGTGTCCGGAGCCTGTGCTCCACAACGGGAGAGGCCACAGCAGTGAGAGGCCCGCATACAGAAAAAAAAAAAAGTTTCAAAAGCAAAATGCAAAAACCACGAAACAGAGAGAAATCTTAAAAATTACGTTCAGGGCCTGTGATCCAACCTGGATTGACCACCTTTACACCCACAGCTGGATGAGACATAAGACTGGACACTTGGGGCTGACAAGATTGCTGAGGTTGTGTGAGCAAAACAACGCCACTTAGAGCAATACTGTGTGCTACCCATTCTAGTGGTCCCAACTCTCCCGGTTTAAGGGAATCTTCCTACAGTTAAAACATGCATGGGAAACCCAGTGGATGGTACACTGTGTAATTGGGAAAGTTTTCTAAAAGGTACCTCATTTTTCCTTTCGTCGTGCTCGGCTTCACCATTCCATCTGCATTACTAAAAATCTCCCCACTTGGAGTGTCAGTGCCTTTACCCTCCTTTTATGCACAGTTTGCAAATTGTGCAGAGGATGAACAGGAAGAGGGGAAACAAATGAGAGTTTAGCTGTAGGTGTTTGGATGGGCACATATCACTCTACTTTCCCATCAGGAAGAAGCATTAACCAAAGGCTCAGCCTGAAGCCCTGGAACCGGACTAGGGCCTAAAGCCATCCTGCGGTATTGCAGCCAGCTTACAAATAGGCGGTTTGAAAAATGGATATCAGGGGCACAGCAATTCACAAACTTGCAGAGTTATAAAGGACAACTATCATCCAGAAATATATTGAGGTAAGGCCGTGAAGAGGATTTGAATGCAAGGCAGAATTGAAGGAAACAGATTTCAAGAGGTACATTGGAGTCATCTTTAAAGCACATGAAAAGCGACAGAACTCCAACAATGTTGCCCTTGGCAGGAAAGGGAGTATGTGTATTTTCTTGAATATATTCGGGAAAAAATGCATACGCCCTTTTTGGCCAAGCAAGCCATCAGGCATTGAAAATCCACACTACATAGAAGTGTCCCTTACCTCCAGTCAAAAGGGCCATCCACAAACAGTGTAAAAACCACAAATGCAGGACAGGCCTTGGAGAAAAGGGAGCCTGGTTACACCGATGGACAGGATGTAAATTGCCAACAGCCTCTCTGGAGAACTGTATGTTGTTTTCTAAAACAGAGCTACAGAGCATAGCACACTTCCACTCATGGGCGTGTATTTTGGGAAAACTAAAAATCCGCAACACACAGCCAGCGCAAAGTTTAGGGCTGCTCTGTTTACAAGAAACTCGAATTCGGTACACTTTAAATGTCCCAGGAAAGGAAAAAAAATGGATATAGATGTCAGGGTACTTATATAGAATGGAATGTCACTCAGACATAAAATCAATGTCATAAGGCCAATAGCAGCATAATGAGTGGCTTTAGGTACGATAATGCTAAGTGAAATGAGCCATAAAGAAACAAAAACTTATTGTAATATATCACTTATAGAGGGAATGTAAACATGGCTACACATGAACTGAATTTCAAAAGAGAACAGAGTTACACATTTAGAAAACACACTTATGCCTCCTTAAGGGGAAAGGTGACGTGGGGTGATGTGTAAAAGCAGAGTTTGAAATTAGCACAGATACCATTCCACATACCAAATATGTAATAGACAAGACCTACTCCTTTCTCAATGAACTGGACACAAAACACCCTATTCACTGAAGAGGAATTTATCTGACTGGTAACAATCTTGAAACCTATGTATTTATATGTCTCCATAATGGAATCAAGTGAATGTTGATTGGCATAAACACAGATCAATGGAACAGGACAGAAAGCCCAGAGAGAAACCTACATACCTATGGCTATCTCATCTATGACAAAGGAGCTAAGGATATACAATGGAGAAAAGACAGTCTCTTCAGTAATTGGTGCTGGGAAAACTGGACCCCTACACATAAAAGAATGAAATTAGAACACTCCATAACACCATACACAAAAATAAACTCTAAAAGGATTAGAGATCTAAATATAAGGCCAGACACTATAAAACACTTAGAAGGGGCCTCCCTGGTGGCGCAGTGGTTGAGAGTCCGCCTGCCGATGCAGGGGATACGGGTTCGTGCCCCGGTCTGGGAGGATCCCATATGCCGCGGAGCGGCTGGGCCCGTGAGCCATGGCCGCTGGGCCTGCGCATCCGGAGCCTGTGCTCCGCAACGGGAGAGGCCACAACAGTGAGAGGCCCGCATACCGCAAAAAAAAAAAAAAAAAAAAAAAAAAAAACACTTAGAGGAAACCATAGGCAGAACACTCTATGACATAAATCACAGCAAGATCCTTTTTGACACACCTTCTAGAGAAATGGAAATAAAAACAGAAATCAACAAATGGGACCTAATGAAACTTAAAAGCTTTTACACGGTACAGGAAAATATAAACAAGATGCAAAAACAACCCTCAGAATGGGAGAAAATATTTTCAAATGAAGCAATTGACAAAGGATTAATCTCCAAACTTTACAAGCACCTCATGTAGCTCAATATCACAAAAACAAACAACCCAATCCAAAAACGGCCAGAAGACCTAAATAGACATTTCTCCAAAGAAGATATACAGATTACCAAGAAACACATGAAAGGATGCTGAACATCACTAATCATTAGAGAAATGCAAATCATAACTATCGTGAGGTATCACCACACAGCAGTCAGAGTGGCAATCATCAAAAAAATCTACAAAACAATAAATGCTGGAGAGGCCTTTATTGGAGAAAAGGGAACATACTTGCACTGTGGGTGGGAATGTAAATTGATATGGGCACTAAGGAGAACAGTACGGAGGTTCCTCTAAATAACTATCAATAGAGGTACCATACGACACAACAATCCAACTACTGGGCATTTGCCTTGCGAAAACCATAATTCAAAAAGAGTTATGTACAAAAAAGTTCATTGCAGCTCTATTTACAATAGCTTGGACATGGAAGCAACCTAAGTGTCCATCGACAGATGAATGGATAAAGAAGATCTGGCACATATATACAATGGAATATTACTCAGCCATAAAAAGAAGCAAAACTGAGTTATTTGTACTGAGGTGGATGGACTTAGAATCTGTCCTACACAGTGAAGTAAGTCAGAAAGTGAAAAACAAATACTGTATGTTGACAGAGATATACGGGATCTAATGAAGAAAAACAAAAATATTTTCAAGAACCTAGTGGCAGGACAGGATTAAGGACACAGACGTAGAGAAAGGACTTGAGGACACCGGAAGGGGGATGGGTAAGCTGAGACGAAGTGACAGAGTGGCATGGACATAAATACATTACCAAAGGTAACACCGATAGCTACTGACAATCAGCCACATCGACCAGGGAGATCAGCTCGGTGCTTTGTGACCACATAAAGGGGTGGGATATGGAATGTGGGAGGGAGATGCAAGAGGGAGGGGATCTGGTGATATTTGTATACGTATAGCTGATTCACTTTGTTATACAGCAGAAACTAACACTCCATTGTAAAACAATTATACTCCAATAAACGTGTACAAGGAAAAAAAAAAGAAAGCCCAGGGATAAACCTACACACCTCTGGTCAACTAATCTATGACAAAGGAGGCAAGACTATACAATGGAGATAAGACAGTCTCTTCAATCATTGGTGCTGGGAAATATGGACAGCTACATGTAAAAGAATGAAATTAGAACACTCCCCAACACCATACATAAAAATATATTCAAAATGGATTAGAGACCTTAATGTAAGACCGGACAGTATAAAACTCTGAGAGGAAAATTTACGAAGGATACTCTGACGTAAATCACAGCAAGATCTTTTTTGATCCACCTCCTATAGTAATGAAATAAAAAAGAAAACTAAACAGATGGGACCTAATGAAATGTAAAAGCTTTTGCAAAGCAAAGGAAACTACAAACAAGACGAAAAGACAACCCTCAGAATGGCAGAACATATTTGCCAATGAATCAATGGACAAATGATTAATCTCCAATATATATAAACAGCTCATGCAGCTCAATATTAATAAAACAAACAACCCCATACAAAAATGGAAGAAGATCTAAATAGACATTTCTTCCAAGAAGACATAGAGATGGCCAGTACGCACATGAAAATCTGCTCAACATCACTAATTATTAGAGAAATGGAAATCGAAACTACAATGAGGTATCACGTCACACCTGTTAGAATGGGCATCATCAGAAAATCTACAAACAACAAATGCTGGAGAGGGTGTGGAGAAAAGGAACCGTCTTCCACTATTGCTGGGAATGTAAATCGATAGAGTCTCTATGGAGAACAGTATGGAGGTTCCTTAAAAAACTAAAAATAGAATTACCATATAATCCAGCAATCCCACTACTGGGCATATACCCAGAGAAAACCATAAATCAAAAAGACACATTCACCACAATGTTCATTGCAGCACTATTTACAATAGCCAGGTAATGAAAGCAACCTAAGTGCCCATAGAGAGATGAATGGATAAAGATGTGGTACATATATACAATGGAATATTACTCAGCCATACATCGGAATGAAATTGGGTCATTTGTAGAGACCTTGATGGATCTAGAGACTGTCATACAGAGTGAAGTAAGTCAGAAAGAGAAAAACAAATATTGTATGTTAATGCATATATGTGGAAACTAGAAAAATGGTACAGATGAACCGGTTTGCAGGGCAGAGATAGAGACACAGATGTAGAGAACAAACATATGGACACCAAGGGGGGAACGCCATGTGAGGGTGGTGGTGGGATGAATTGGGAGACTGGGATTCACATGTGCACACATAAGTATAAAATAGATATCCAGTAAGAACCTGCTGTATAAAAGAAATAAATAAATTTTAAAAATATTAAAAATAAATAACATTTAATAAAATAAACCAAAAAAAAAACGTTTTTCCCTTCACATAGACGCCTTTATATTAATGCATTATTTACATGTTTATATCTCCAAATTTAAAAAAAAAGAGGAATAAATAAAATCTACCTTGAACCAAAAAGAAAAAAAGAAAAAAAAAAAAAAAAACAGAACCCACCAGTTATACAGAGGAAAATCGTATCAGGGCACTTGCTCCAGTTGTAAAAAATTCTTAAGTTGGTCACAGGTGGTAAATCATCTCCCATGCAGTGAGCAGCGCTCCCCCCCCACAAGGAACATCCTCATTGCAAAGCTGGGGGACTGTGTCGAGGCGTATGTGAGTAAATGTGAGCTGAGCCCCAGTCCTGCTGCAGCTGAACTCTTCCCACCCTTTCCAGGTAAAACAGCTGAATATGTACAAGAACTTACAAGCCTAGAGGAAGGGCCGTGGAGCCACACCAGCGACAGCACGCAGGCCGACTTGGTGCCTGCTGGCCAGCCAGGATGGTCCTGGCCCCAGATGCTCTTCTGGAAGCTTTCCATTCCCCACCTGAGATACCCCTCCTGCCACGGCCCCCACTGCTTTTTTCCTTCCTCACCTCTGTCCGGAGAGAAATTCCAGCGGAAGGTATGGGTGACACATCCTCTTCTTTACAGGTGGCAGCCTGGCAACTCCTGCAGAAAGGCCAGCAGAACCCCACTCACACCGGGCCACCAACAAAGCTGTGGCCCCTCATTCCCTCCCACCAGCACCGCCCCGAGACTGCTGACGGGGCAGAGAATATGGAGTCAGGAACAGCTTCAGGGGCTATTGCTGCCTGGAGCGCTGTTTATATTGACCTCAACCAGGCACACCTGGGGAGGGCTGGGCGGCAGGGTAAGGCTGCCCAGGTCAGCTAATCCACAACACTCAGGCAATCACATTGTTGAAAACGGACCTCGCTAAGGCAGAAGAGAAGCCAAGGAAAAAAAGAACACAATGCCATTTGCACCACCGTAGATGAGTCTAGAGGTAATCACGTGACTTGCAGTAAGTCAGAAAGTGAAAGACACATATCATATCATATCACTTATAGGTGTTACCTAAAAATGGATACCAGGGCAGATATTTCCACCGAGAAGGGCAATCAGAGATTCATTAAACAAACTTATGGTTCACCAATGGAAAGGTGTGAGGATTGGTTTCATTACGATATTGGGGTTAACAGACTTATACAAACACAGGTGACATATATAATCACCAAAGACCTACGGAATACCAAAAGACTACTCAACATTCTGTCATAACGTACATGAGAAAAGGATCCCAGGAAAAACAGACATGTGTATATGTGTAAAAGAACCAACCACATCTTCCACACCTCCAACAATCAAACTTGCTGTAATAAAAAATAAAAATTAAATTAAAAACACGAACAAGAAGTAGGGAGACAAACTTGAGGGGCTTTCTCCTGGCACATTCCATTCTAAATTCCAATCTAGAACACGACTTCCATTGAGGCTCTCTTGCCCTAGTAACCAGAATTGGTAAGGGAGAACTGCTGCCACCTTGTGGCCGTTTCACACAACAGCAGCTTTAATCCCAGCGCTAATGGTCAGTTGATATTCAAAATCATTGCAGGCCCGTAAATGACACCTGCCCTGAAAACAAATGCTGGGGTCACATATCGACCAAAAATTTCAAAGGACGTCCATATTTCAAAACGACCATTTCAAAAGGCATATTTTATGCACATTAGTTTTCTGCTTCTTTTTCTTTCTTTCCTTTTTGGTTAAACAAACGGGAATGGAAAAAGGCATCCCTCAGAAGGGGCGAAAAGTTGCAAACGAATCAATGGACAAAGGTTTAATCTCCAATATATATAAACAGCTCATGCAGCTTAATATTAAAAAAAACAAACAACCCAATACAAAAATGGGCAGAAGATCTAAAGATACGTTTCTTCAAAGAAGACACAGAGATGGCCAAGACGCACATGAAAAGCTGCTCAACAGCACTAATTATTAGAGAAATGCAAATCAAAACTACAATGAGGTATCACCTCACACTGTTAGAATCGGCATCATCAGAAAATCTACAGACAACAAATTCTGGGGAGGGTGTGGACAAAAGGAGCCCTCTTCCACTATTGGTGGGAATGTAAATTGATACAGTCACTATGGAGAACAGTATGGAGTTTCGTTAAAAAAAAAACTAGAAATAGAATTACCATCTGATCCAGCAATCCCACTTCTGGGCATATACCCAAAGAACACCATAAATCAAAAAGGCACATTCACCACAATGTTCATTGCAGCACTATTTACAATAGCCAGGTAATGGAAGCAACCTAAATGCCCACAGACAGATGAATGGATAAAGATGTGGTACATGTATAAAATGGAATATTACTCAGCCATAAAACGGAATGAAACTGGGTCATTTGTAGAGACATCGATGGATCTAGAGACTGTCATACAGAATGAAGTCAGTCAGAAAGAGGAAAACAAATATTGTATATTAATGCATATATGTGGAACCTAAAAACTGGTACAGATGAACTGGTTTGCAGGGAAGAAATAGAGACAGAGGTAGAGAACAAACGTATGGACACCAAGTGTGGGAAGCCATGGTGTGGTGGTGGTGGGATGAGTTGGGAGATTGGGATTGACCTGCATACATGTATATGCATAAAATACATAACTAATAATAACCTGCTGTATAAAAAAATAAATAAAATTAAATTTCAAAATTAAAAAAAATAATATTTAAAAATAATACAGAAAAAAGTTCTTCCCTTCACACAGATGTATTTACAGGAATGAATTATTTCCATGCTTATATCTATAAATACATAAAACAGGAATAAAATCTAACCTGAACCATAAAAGAAAAAAAAAACCTGAACCCACCAGTTATACAGAGGAAAACCCTATCAGGGCACTTGCTCCAGCGGTAAACAATTCTGAAATGGGTCTGAGGTGGGGAATCATCTCCCATACAGCCAGCAACCCACACCCCACGCAAGGAGCGTCCTCATTGCAAAGCTGGGGGATCGTGCAGAGGCATCTCTGAATAAAGGTGAGCTGAGCCCCAGGCCAGCTGCTGCTGAACTGTTCCCACCCTTCCCAGGTAAAACACCTGAATATGTACAAGGGCTTGAAAGACTAGAGGAAGGGCCATGGAGCCACACCAGCAACAGCACGCAGGCCAACTTGGTGCCTGCAGGCCAGCCAGGGTGGTCCTGCCCCCGGGCGCTCTTCCGGAAGCTTTCCATTGTCCTGCCTGAGATACCCCACCTGTCCCGGCCCCCACTGCTTTTTTCCTTCCTCACCTCTGTCCGGAGAGAAATTCCAGCGGAAGGTATGGGTGACACATCCTCTTCTTTACAGGTGGCAGCCTGGCAACTCCTGCAGAAAGGCCAGCAGAACCCCACTCACACCGGGCCACCAACAAAGCTGTGGCCCCTCATTCCCTCCCACCAGCACCGCCCCGAGACTGCTGACGGGGCAGAGAATATGGAGTCAGGAACAGCTTCAGGGGCTATTGCTGCCTGGAGCGCTGTTTATATTGACCTCAACCAGGCACACCTGGGGAGGGCTGGGCGGCAGGGTAAGGCTGCCCAGGTCAGCTAATCCACAACACTCAGGCAATCACATTGTTGAAAACGGACCTCGCTAAGGCAGAAGAGAAGCCAAGGAAAAAAAGAACACAATGCCATTTGCACCACCGTAGATGAGTCTAGAGGTAATCACGTGACTTGCAGTAAGTCAGAAAGTGAAAGACACATATCATATCATATCACTTATAGGTGTTACCTAAAAATGGATACCAGGGCAGATATTTCCACCGAGAAGGGCAATCAGAGATTCATTAAACAAACTTATGGTTCACCAATGGAAAGGTGTGAGGATTGGTTTCATTACGATATCGGGGTTAACAGACTTATACAAACACAGGTGACATATATAATCACCAAAGACCTACGGAATACCAAAAGACTACTCAACATTCTGTCATAACGTACATGAGAAAAGGATCCCAGGAAAAACAGACATGTGTATATGTGTAAAAGAACCAACCACATCTTCCACACCTCCAACAATCAAACTTGCTGTAATAAAAAATAAAAATTAAATTAAAAACACGAACAAGAAGTAGGGAGACAAACTTGAGGGGCTTTCTCCTGGCACATTCCATTCTAAATTCCAATCTAGAACACGACTTCCATTGAGGCTCTCTTGCCCTAGTAACCAGAATTGGTAAGGGAGAACTGCTGCCACCTTGTGGCCGTTTCACACAACAGCAGCTTTAATCCCAGCGCTAATGGTCAGTTGATATTCAAAATCATTGCAGGCCCGTAAATGACACCTGCCCTGAAAACAAATGCTGGGGTCACATATCGACCAAAAATTTCAAAGGACGTCCATATTTCAAAACGACCATTTCAAAAGGCATATTTTATGCACATTAGTTTTCTGCTTCTTTTTCTTTCTTTCCTTTTTGGTTAAACAAACGGGAATGGAAAAAGGCATCCCTCAGAAGGGGCGAAAAGTTGCAAACGAATCAATGGACAAAGGTTTAATCTCCAATATATATAAACAGCTCATGCAGCTTAATATTAAAAAAAACAAACAACCCAATACAAAAATGGGCAGAAGATCTAAAGATACGTTTCTTCAAAGAAGACACAGAGATGGCCAAGACGCACATGAAAAGCTGCTCAACAGCACTAATTATTAGAGAAATGCAAATCAAAACTACAATGAGGTATCACCTCACACTGTTAGAATCGGCATCATCAGAAAATCTACAGACAACAAATTCTGGGGAGGGTGTGGACAAAAGGAGCCCTCTTCCACTATTGGTGGGAATGTAAATTGATACAGTCACTATGGAGAACAGTATGGAGTTTCGTTAAAAAAAAAACTAGAAATAGAATTACCATCTGATCCAGCAATCCCACTTCTGGGCATATACCCAAAGAACACCATAAATCAAAAAGGCACATTCACCACAATGTTCATTGCAGCACTATTTACAATAGCCAGGTAATGGAAGCAACCTAAATGCCCACAGACAGATGAATGGATAAAGATGTGGTACATGTATAAAATGGAATATTACTCAGCCATAAAACGGAATGAAACTGGGTCATTTGTAGAGACATCGATGGATCTAGAGACTGTCATACAGAATGAAGTCAGTCAGAAAGAGGAAAACAAATATTGTATATTAATGCATATATGTGGAACCTAAAAACTGGTACAGATGAACTGGTTTGCAGGGAAGAAATAGAGACAGAGGTAGAGAACAAACGTATGGACACCAAGTGTGGGAAGCCATGGTGTGGTGGTGGTGGGATGAGTTGGGAGATTGGGATTGACCTGCATACATGTATATGCATAAAATACATAACTAATAATAACCTGCTGTATAAAAAAATAAATAAAATTAAATTTCAAAATTAAAAAAAATAATATTTAAAAATAATACAGAAAAAAGTTCTTCCCTTCACACAGATGTATTTACAGGAATGAATTATTTCCATGCTTATATCTATAAATACATAAAAGAGGAATAAAATCTAACTTGAACCATAAAAGAAAAAAAAAAAAACCTGAACCCACCAGTTATACAGAGGAAAACCCTATCAGGGCACATGCTCCAGCGGTAAACAATTCTGAAATGGGTCTGAGGTGGGGAATCATCTCCCATACAGCCAGCAACCCACACCCCACGCAAGGAGCGTCCTCATTGCAAAGCTGGGGGATCGTGCAGAGGCATCTCTGAATAAAGGTGAGCTGAGCCCCAGGCCAGCTGCTGCTGAACTGTTCCCACCCTTCCCAGGTAAAACACCTGAATATGTACAAGGGCTTGAAAGACTAGAGGAAGGGCCATGGAGCCACACCAGCAACAGCACGCAGGCCAACTTGGTGCCTGCAGGCCAGCCAGGGTGGTCCTGCCCCCGGGCGCTCATCGGGAAGCTTTCCATTGTCCTGCCTGAGATACCCCACCTGTCCCCGCCCCCACTGCTTTTTTCCTTCCTCACCTCTGTCCGGAGAGAAATTCCAGCGGAAGGTATGGGTGACACATCCTCTTCTTTACAGGTGGCAGCCTGGCAACTCCTGCAGAAAGGCCAGCAGAACCCCACTCACACCGGGCCACCAACAAAGCTGTGGCCCCTCATTCCCTCCCACCAGCACCGCCCCGAGACTGCTGACGGGGCAGAGAATATGGAGTCAGGAACAGCTTCAGGGGCTATTGCTGCCTGGAGCGCTGTTTATATTGACCTCAACCAGGCACACCTGGGGAGGGCTGGGCGGCAGGGTAAGGCTGCCCAGGTCAGCTAATCCACAACACTCAGGCAATCACATTGTTGAAAACGGACCTCGCTAAGGCAGAAGAGAAGCCAAGGAAAAAAAGAACACAATGCCATTTGCACCACCGTAGATGAGTCTAGAGGTAATCACGTGACTTGCAGTAAGTCAGAAAGTGAAAGACACATATCATATCATATCACTTATAGGTGTTACCTAAAAATGGATACCAGGGCAGATATTTCCACCGAGAAGGGCAATCAGAGATTCATTAAACAAACTTATGGTTCACCAATGGAAAGGTGTGAGGATTGGTTTCATTACGATATCGGGGTTAACAGACTTATACAAACACAGGTGACATATATAATCACCAAAGACCTACGGAATACCAAAAGACTACTCAACATTCTGTCATAACGTACATGAGAAAAGGATCCCAGGAAAAACAGACATGTGTATATGTGTAAAAGAACCAACCACATCTTCCACACCTCCAACAATCAAACTTGCTGTAATAAAAAATAAAAATTAAATTAAAAACACGAACAAGAAGTAGGGAGACAAACTTGAGGGGCTTTCTCCTGGCACATTCCATTCTAAATTCCAATCTAGAACACGACTTCCATTGAGGCTCTCTTGCCCTAGTAACCAGAATTGGTAAGGGAGAACTGCTGCCACCTTGTGGCCGTTTCACACAACAGCAGCTTTAATCCCAGCGCTAATGGTCAGTTGATATTCAAAATCATTGCAGGCCCGTAAATGACACCTGCCCTGAAAACAAATGCTGGGGTCACATATCGACCAAAAATTTCAAAGGACGTCCATATTTCAAAACGACCATTTCAAAAGGCATATTTTATGCACATTAGTTTTCTGCTTCTTTTTCTTTCTTTCCTTTTTGGTTAAACAAACGGGAATGGAAAAAGGCATCCCTCAGAAGGGGCGAAAAGTTGCAAACGAATCAATGGACAAAGGTTTAATCTCCAATATATATAAACAGCTCATGCAGCTTAATATTAAAAAAAACAAACAACCCAATACAAAAATGGGCAGAAGATCTAAAGATACGTTTCTTCAAAGAAGACACAGAGATGGCCAAGACGCACATGAAAAGCTGCTCAACAGCACTAATTATTAGAGAAATGCAAATCAAAACTACAATGAGGTATCACCTCACACTGTTAGAATCGGCATCATCAGAAAATCTACAGACAACAAATTCTGGGGAGGGTGTGGACAAAAGGAGCCCTCTTCCACTATTGGTGGGAATGTAAATTGATACAGTCACTATGGAGAACAGTATGGAGTTTCGTTAAAAAAAAAACTAGAAATAGAATTACCATCTGATCCAGCAATCCCACTTCTGGGCATATACCCAAAGAACACCATAAATCAAAAAGGCACATTCACCACAATGTTCATTGCAGCACTATTTACAATAGCCAGGTAATGGAAGCAACCTAAATGCCCACAGACAGATGAATGGATAAAGATGTGGTACATGTATAAAATGGAATATTACTCAGCCATAAAACGGAATGAAACTGGGTCATTTGTAGAGACATCGATGGATCTAGAGACTGTCATACAGAATGAAGTCAGTCAGAAAGAGGAAAACAAATATTGTATATTAATGCATATATGTGGAACCTAAAAACTGGTACAGATGAACTGGTTTGCAGGGAAGAAATAGAGACAGAGGTAGAGAACAAACGTATGGACACCAAGTGTGGGAAGCCATGGTGTGGTGGTGGTGGGATGAGTTGGGAGATTGGGATTGACCTGCATACATGTATATGCATAAAATACATAACTAATAATAACCTGCTGTATAAAAAAATAAATAAAATTAAATTTCAAAATTAAAAAAAATAATATTTAAAAATAATACAGAAAAAAGTTCTTCCCTTCACACAGATGTATTTACAGGAATGAATTATTTCCATGCTTATATCTATAAATACATAAAACAGGAATAAAATCTAACCTGAACCATAAAAGAAAAAAAAAACCTGAACCCACCAGTTATACAGAGGAAAACCCTATCAGGGCACTTGCTCCAGCGGTAAACAATTCTGAAATGGGTCTGAGGTGGGGAATCATCTCCCATACAGCCAGCAACCCACACCCCACGCAAGGAGCGTCCTCATTGCAAAGCTGGGGGATCGTGCAGAGGCATCTCTGAATAAAGGTGAGCTGAGCCCCAGGCCAGCTGCTGCTGAACTGTTCCCACCCTTCCCAGGTAAAACACCTGAATATGTACAAGGGCTTGAAAGACTAGAGGAAGGGCCATGGAGCCACACCAGCAACAGCACGCAGGCCAACTTGGTGCCTGCAGGCCAGCCAGGGTGGTCCTGCCCCCGGGCGCTCTTCCGGAAGCTTTCCATTGTCCTGCCTGAGATACCCCACCTGTCCCGGCCCCCACTGCTTTTTTCCTTCCTCACCTCTGTCCGGAGAGAAATTCCAGCGGAAGGTATGGGTGACACATCCTCTTCTTTACAGGTGGCAGCCTGGCAACTCCTGCAGAAAGGCCAGCAGAACCCCACTCACACCGGGCCACCAACAAAGCTGTGGCCCCTCATTCCCTCCCACCAGCACCGCCCCGAGACTGCTGACGGGGCAGAGAATATGGAGTCAGGAACAGCTTCAGGGGCTATTGCTGCCTGGAGCGCTGTTTATATTGACCTCAACCAGGCACACCTGGGGAGGGCTGGGCGGCAGGGTAAGGCTGCCCAGGTCAGCTAATCCACAACACTCAGGCAATCACATTGTTGAAAACGGACCTCGCTAAGGCAGAAGAGAAGCCAAGGAAAAAAAGAACACAATGCCATTTGCACCACCGTAGATGAGTCTAGAGGTAATCACGTGACTTGCAGTAAGTCAGAAAGTGAAAGACACATATCATATCATATCACTTATAGGTGTTACCTAAAAATGGATACCAGGGCAGATATTTCCACCGAGAAGGGCAATCAGAGATTCATTAAACAAACTTATGGTTCACCAATGGAAAGGTGTGAGGATTGGTTTCATTACGATATCGGGGTTAACAGACTTATACAAACACAGGTGACATATATAATCACCAAAGACCTACGGAATACCAAAAGACTACTCAACATTCTGTCATAACGTACATGAGAAAAGGATCCCAGGAAAAACAGACATGTGTATATGTGTAAAAGAACCAACCACATCTTCCACACCTCCAACAATCAAACTTGCTGTAATAAAAAATAAAAATTAAATTAAAAACACGAACAAGAAGTAGGGAGACAAACTTGAGGGGCTTTCTCCTGGCACATTCCATTCTAAATTCCAATCTAGAACACGACTTCCATTGAGGCTCTCTTGCCCTAGTAACCAGAATTGGTAAGGGAGAACTGCTGCCACCTTGTGGCCGTTTCACACAACAGCAGCTTTAATCCCAGCGCTAATGGTCAGTTGATATTCAAAATCATTGCAGGCCCGTAAATGACACCTGCCCTGAAAACAAATGCTGGGGTCACATATCGACCAAAAATTTCAAAGGACGTCCATATTTCAAAACGACCATTTCAAAAGGCATATTTTATGCACATTAGTTTTCTGCTTCTTTTTCTTTCTTTCCTTCTTGGTTAAAAAAACGGGAATGGAAAAAGGCATCCCTCAGAAGGGGCGAAAAGTTGCAAACGAATCAATGGACAAAGGTTTAATCTCCAATATATATAAACAGCTCATGCAGCTTAATATTAAAAAAAACAAACAACCCAATACAAAAATGGGCAGAAGATCTAAAGATACGTTTCTTCAAAGAAGACACAGAGATGGCCAAGACGCACATGAAAAGCTGCTCAACAGCACTAATTATTAGAGAAATGCAAATCAAAACTACAATGAGGTATCACCTCACACTGTTAGAATCGGCATCATCAGAAAATCTACAGACAACAAATTCTGGGGAGGGTGTGGACAAAAGGAGCCCTCTTCCACTATTGGTGGGAATGTAAATTGATACAGTCACTATGGAGAACAGTATGGAGTTTCGTTAAAAAAAAAACTAGAAATAGAATTACCATCTGATCCAGCAATCCCACTTCTGGGCATATACCCAAAGAACACCATAAATCAAAAAGGCACATTCACCACAATGTTCATTGCAGCACTATTTACAATAGCCAGGTAATGGAAGCAACCTAAATGCCCACAGACAGATGAATGGATAAAGATGTGGTACATGTATAAAATGGAATATTACTCAGCCATAAAACGGAATGAAACTGGGTCATTTGTAGAGACATCGATGGATCTAGAGACTGTCATACAGAATGAAGTCAGTCAGAAAGAGGAAAACAAATATTGTATATTAATGCATATATGTGGAACCTAAAAACTGGTACAGATGAACTGGTTTGCAGGGAAGAAATAGAGACAGAGGTAGAGAACAAACGTATGGACACCAAGTGTGGGAAGCCATGGTGTGGTGGTGGTGGGATGAGTTGGGAGATTGGGATTGACCTGCATACATGTATATGCATAAAATACATAACTAATAATAACCTGCTGTATAAAAAAATAAATAAAATTAAATTTCAAAATTAAAAAAAATAATATTTAAAAATAATACAGAAAAAAGTTCTTCCCTTCACACAGATGTATTTACAGGAATGAATTATTTCCATGCTTATATCTATAAATACATAAAAGAGGAATAAAATCTAACTTGAACCATAAAAGAAAAAAAAAAACCTGAACCCACCAGTTATACAGAGGAAAACCCTATCAGGGCACTTGCTCCAGCGGTAAACAATTCTGAAATGGGTCTGAGGTGGGGAATCATCTCCCATACAGCCAGCAACCCACACCCCACGCAAGGAGCGTCCTCATTGCAAAGCTGGGGGATCGTGCAGAGGCATCTCTGAATAAAGGTGAGCTGAGCCCCAGGCCAGCTGCTGCTGAACTGTTCCCACCCTTCCCAGGTAAAACACCTGAATATGTACAAGGGCTTGAAAGACTAGAGGAAGGGCCATGGAGCCACACCAGCAACAGCACGCAGGCCAACTTGGTGCCTGCAGGCCAGCCAGGGTGGTCCTGCCCCCGGGCGCTCTTCCGGAAGCTTTCCATTGTCCTGCCTGAGATACCCCACCTGTCCCGGCCCCCACTGCTTTTTTCCTTCCTCACCTCTGTCCGGAGAGAAATTCCAGCGGAAGGTATGGGTGACACATCCTCTTCTTTACAGGTGGCAGCCTGGCAACTCCTGCAGAAAGGCCAGCAGAACCCCACTCACACCGGGCCACCAACAAAGCTGTGGCCCCTCATTCCCTCCCACCAGCACCGCCCCGAGACTGCTGACGGGGCAGAGAATATGGAGTCAGGAACAGCTTCAGGGGCTATTGCTGCCTGGAGCGCTGTTTATATTGACCTCAACCAGGCACACCTGGGGAGGGCTGGGCGGCAGGGTAAGGCTGCCCAGGTCAGCTAATCCACAACACTCAGGCAATCACATTGTTGAAAACGGACCTCGCTAAGGCAGAAGAGAAGCCAAGGAAAAAAAGAACACAATGCCATTTGCACCACCGTAGATGAGTCTAGAGGTAATCACGTGACTTGCAGTAAGTCAGAAAGTGAAAGACACATATCATATCATATCACTTATAGGTGTTACCTAAAAATGGATACCAGGGCAGATATTTCCACCGAGAAGGGCAATCAGAGATTCATTAAACAAACTTATGGTTCACCAATGGAAAGGTGTGAGGATTGGTTTCATTACGATATCGGGGTTAACAGACTTATACAAACACAGGTGACATATATAATCACCAAAGACCTACGGAATACCAAAAGACTACTCAACATTCTGTCATAACGTACATGAGAAAAGGATCCCAGGAAAAACAGACATGTGTATATGTGTAAAAGAACCAACCACATCTTCCACACCTCCAACAATCAAACTTGCTGTAATAAAAAATAAAAATTAAATTAAAAACACGAACAAGAAGTAGGGAGACAAACTTGAGGGGCTTTCTCCTGGCACATTCCATTCTAAATTCCAATCTAGAACACGACTTCCATTGAGGCTCTCTTGCCCTAGTAACCAGAATTGGTAAGGGAGAACTGCTGCCACCTTGTGGCCGTTTCACACAACAGCAGCTTTAATCCCAGCGCTAATGGTCAGTTGATATTCAAAATCATTGCAGGCCCGTAAATGACACCTGCCCTGAAAACAAATGCTGGGGTCACATATCGACCAAAAATTTCAAAGGACGTCCATATTTCAAAACGACCATTTCAAAAGGCATATTTTATGCACATTAGTTTTCTGCTTCTTTTTCTTTCTTTCCTTCTTG
The DNA here is from genome assembly GCF_964165515.1 of Mesoplodon bidens. Classification (NCBI taxonomy): domain Eukaryota; kingdom Metazoa; phylum Chordata; class Mammalia; order Artiodactyla; family Ziphiidae; genus Mesoplodon; species Mesoplodon bidens. The sequence goes on along the minus strand of NW_027671580.1, from coordinate 1,992,339 downwards.
GTTAAAAAAACGGGAATGGAAAAAGGCATCCCTCAGAAGGGGCGAAAAGTTGCAAACGAATCAATGGACAAAGGTTTAATCTCCAATATATATAAACAGCTCATGCAGCTTAATATTAAAAAAAACAAACAACCCAATACAAAAATGGGCAGAAGATCTAAAGATACGTTTCTTCAAAGAAGACACAGAGATGGCCAAGACGCACATGAAAAGCTGCTCAACAGCACTAATTATTAGAGAAATGCAAATCAAAACTACAATGAGGTATCACCTCACACTGTTAGAATCGGCATCATCAGAAAATCTACAGACAACAAATTCTGGGGAGGGTGTGGACAAAAGGAGCCCTCTTCCACTATTGGTGGGAATGTAAATTGATACAGTCACTATGGAGAACAGTATGGAGTTTCGTTAAAAAAAAAAACTAGAAATAGAATTACCATCTGATCCAGCAATCCCACTTCTGGGCATATACCCAAAGAACACCATAAATCAAAAAGGCACATTCACCACAATGTTCATTGCAGCACTATTTACAATAGCCAGGTAATGGAAGCAACCTAAATGCCCACAGACAGATGAATGGATAAAGATGTGGTACATGTATAAAATGGAATATTACTCAGCCATAAAACGGAATGAAACTGGGTCATTTGTAGAGACATCGATGGATCTAGAGACTGTCATACAGAATGAAGTCAGTCAGAAAGAGGAAAACAAATATTGTATATTAATGCATATATGTGGAACCTAAAAACTGGTACAGATGAACTGGTTTGCAGGGAAGAAATAGAGACAGAGGTAGAGAACAAACGTATGGACACCAAGTGTGGGAAGCCATGGTGTGGTGGTGGTGGGATGAGTTGGGAGATTGGGATTGACCTGCATACATGTATATGCATAAAATACATAACTAATAATAACCTGCTGTATAAAAAAATAAATAAAATTAAATTTCAAAATTAAAAAAAATAATATTTAAAAATAATACAGAAAAAAGTTCTTCCCTTCACACAGATGTATTTACAGGAATGAATTATTTCCATGCTTATATCTATAAATACATAAAAGAGGAATAAAATCTAACTTGAACCATAAAAGAAAAAAAAAAACCTGAACCCACCAGTTATACAGAGGAAAACCCTATCAGGGCACATGCTCCAGCGGTAAACAATTCTGAAATGGGTCTGAGGTGGGGAATCATCTCCCATACAGCCAGCAACCCACACCCCACGCAAGGAGCGTCCTCATTGCAAAGCTGGGGGATCGTGCAGAGGCATCTCTGAATAAAGGTGAGCTGAGCCCCAGGCCAGCTGCTGCTGAACTGTTCCCACCCTTCCCAGGTAAAACACCTGAATATGTACAAGGGCTTGAAAGACTAGAGGAAGGGCCATGGAGCCACACCAGCAACAGCACGCAGGCCAACTTGGTGCCTGCAGGCCAGCCAGGGTGGTCCTGCCCCCGGGCGCTCTTCCGGAAGCTTTCCATTGTCCTGCCTGAGATACCCCACCTGTCCCGGCCCCCACTGCTTTTTTCCTTCCTCACCTCTGTCCGGAGAGAAATTCCAGCGGAAGGTATGGGTGACACATCCTCTTCTTTACAGGTGGCAGCCTGGCAACTCCTGCAGAAAGGCCAGCAGAACCCCACTCACACCGGGCCACCAACAAAGCTGTGGCCCCTCATTCCCTCCCACCAGCACCGCCCCGAGACTGCTGACGGGGCAGAGAATATGGAGTCAGGAACAGCTTCAGGGGCTATTGCTGCCTGGAGCGCTGTTTATATTGACCTCAACCAGGCACACCTGGGGAGGGCTGGGCGGCAGGGTAAGGCTGCCCAGGTCAGCTAATCCACAACACTCAGGCAATCACATTGTTGAAAACGGACCTCGCTAAGGCAGAAGAGAAGCCAAGGAAAAAAAGAACACAATGCCATTTGCACCACCGTAGATGAGTCTAGAGGTAATCACGTGACTTGCAGTAAGTCAGAAAGTGAAAGACACATATCATATCATATCACTTATAGGTGTTACCTAAAAATGGATACCAGGGCAGATATTTCCACCGAGAAGGGCAATCAGAGATTCATTAAACAAACTTATGGTTCACCAATGGAAAGGTGTGAGGATTGGTTTCATTACGATATCGGGGTTAACAGACTTATACAAACACAGGTGACATATATAATCACCAAAGACCTACGGAATACCAAAAGACTACTCAACATTCTGTCATAACGTACATGAGAAAAGGATCCCAGGAAAAACAGACATGTGTATATGTGTAAAAGAACCAACCACATCTTCCACACCTCCAACAAGCCAAACATTGTAATCAAACTTGCTGTAATAAAAAATAAAAATTAAGTTAAAAACACGAACAAGAAGTAGGGAGACAAACTTGAGGGGCTTTCTCCTGGCACATTCCATTCTAAATTCCAATCTAGAACACGACTTCCATTGAGGCTCTCTTGCCCTAGTAACCAGAATTGGTAAGGGAGAACTGCTGCCACCTTGTGGCCGTTTCACACAACAGCAGCTTTAATCCCAGCGCTAATGGTCAGTTGATATTCAAAATCATTGCAGGCCCGTAAATGACACCTGCCCTGAAAACAAATGCTGGGGTCACATATCGACCAAAAATTTCAAAGGACGTCCATATTTCAAAACGACCATTTCAAAAGGCATATTTTATGCACATTAGTTTTCTGCTTCTTTTTCTTTCTTTCCTTCTTGGTTAAAAAAACGGGAATGGAAAAAGGCATCCCTCAGAAGGGGCGAAAAGTTGCAAACGAATCAATGGACAAAGGTTTAATCTCCAATATATATAAACAGCTCATGCAGCTTAATATTAAAAAAAACAAACAACCCAATACAAAAATGGGCAGAAGATCTAAAGATACGTTTCTTCAAAGAAGACACAGAGATGGCCAAGACGCACATGAAAAGCTGCTCAACAGCACTAATTATTAGAGAAATGCAAATCAAAACTACAATGAGGTATCACCTCACACTGTTAGAATCGGCATCATCAGAAAATCTACAGACAACAAATTCTGGGGAGGGTGTGGACAAAAGGAGCCCTCTTCCACTATTGGTGGGAATGTAAATTGATACAGTCACTATGGAGAACAGTATGGAGTTTCGTTAAAAAAAAAACTAGAAATAGAATTACCATCTGATCCAGCAATCCCACTTCTGGGCATATACCCAAAGAACACCATAAATCAAAAAGGCACATTCACCACAATGTTCATTGCAGCACTATTTACAATAGCCAGGTAATGGAAGCAACCTAAATGCCCACAGACAGATGAATGGATAAAGATGTGGTACATGTATAAAATGGAATATTACTCAGCCATAAAACGGAATGAAACTGGGTCATTTGTAGAGACATCGATGGATCTAGAGACTGTCATACAGAATGAAGTCAGTCAGAAAGAGGAAAACAAATATTGTATATTAATGCATATATGTGGAACCTAAAAACTGGTACAGATGAACTGGTTTGCAGGGAAGAAATAGAGACAGAGGTAGAGAACAAACGTATGGACACCAAGTGTGGGAAGCCATGGTGTGGTGGTGGTGGGATGAGTTGGGAGATTGGGATTGACCTGCATACATGTATATGCATAAAATACATAACTAATAATAACCTGCTGTATAAAAAAATAAATAAAATTAAATTTCAAAATTAAAAAAAATAATATTTAAAAATAATACAGAAAAAAGTTCTTCCCTTCACACAGATGTATTTACAGGAATGAATTATTTCCATGCTTATATCTATAAATACATAAAAGAGGAATAAAATCTAACTTGAACCATAAAAGAAAAAAAAAAAAAACCTGAACCCACCAGTTATACAGAGGAAAACCCTATCAGGGCACATGCTCCAGCGGTAAACAATTCTGAAATGGGTCTGAGGTGGGGAATCATCTCCCATACAGCCAGCAACCCACACCCCACGCAAGGAGCGTCCTCATTGCAAAGCTGGGGGATCGTGCAGAGGCATCTCTGAATAAAGGTGAGCTGAGCCCCAGGCCAGCTGCTGCTGAACTGTTCCCACCCTTCCCAGGTAAAACACCTGAATATGTACAAGGGCTTGAAAGACTAGAGGAAGGGCCATGGAGCCACACCAGCAACAGCACGCAGGCCAACTTGGTGCCTGCAGGCCAGCCAGGGTGGTCCTGCCCCCGGGCGCTCATCGGGAAGCTTTCCATTGTCCTGCCTGAGATACCCCACCTGTCCCGGCCCCCACTGCTTTTTTCCTTCCTCACCTCTGTCCGGAGAGAAATTCCAGCGGAAGGTATGGGTGACACATCCTCTTCTTTACAGGTGGCAGCCTGGCAACTCCTGCAGAAAGGCCAGCAGAACCCCACTCACACCGGGCCACCAACAAAGCTGTGGCCCCTCATTCCCTCCCACCAGCACCGCCCCGAGACTGCTGACGGGGCAGAGAATATGGAGTCAGGAACAGCTTCAGGGGCTATTGCTGCCTGGAGCGCTGTTTATATTGACCTCAACCAGGCACACCTGGGGAGGGCTGGGCGGCAGGGTAAGGCTGCCCAGGTCAGCTAATCCACAACACTCAGGCAATCACATTGTTGAAAACGGACCTCGCTAAGGCAGAAGAGAAGCCAAGGAAAAAAAGAACACAATGCCATTTGCACCACCGTAGATGAGTCTAGAGGTAATCACGTGACTTGCAGTAAGTCAGAAAGTGAAAGACACATATCATATCATATCACTTATAGGTGTTACCTAAAAATGGATACCAGGGCAGATATTTCCACCGAGAAGGGCAATCAGAGATTCATTAAACAAACTTATGGTTCACCAATGGAAAGGTGTGAGGATTGGTTTCATTACGATATCGGGGTTAACAGACTTATACAAACACAGGTGACATATATAATCACCAAAGACCTACGGAATACCAAAAGACTACTCAACATTCTGTCATAACGTACATGAGAAAAGGATCCCAGGAAAAACAGACATGTGTATATGTGTAAAAGAACCAACCACATCTTCCACACCTCCAACAATCAAACTTGCTGTAATAAAAAATAAAAATTAAATTAAAAACACGAACAAGAAGTAGGGAGACAAACTTGAGGGGCTTTCTCCTGGCACATTCCATTCTAAATTCCAATCTAGAACACGACTTCCATTGAGGCTCTCTTGCCCTAGTAACCAGAATTGGTAAGGGAGAACTGCTGCCACCTTGTGGCCGTTTCACACAACAGCAGCTTTAATCCCAGCGCTAATGGTCAGTTGATATTCAAAATCATTGCAGGCCCGTAAATGACACCTGCCCTGAAAACAAATGCTGGGGTCACATATCGACCAAAAATTTCAAAGGACGTCCATATTTCAAAACGACCATTTCAAAAGGCATATTTTATGCACATTAGTTTTCTGCTTCTTTTTCTTTCTTTCCTTCTTGGTTAAAAAAACGGGAATGGAAAAAGGCATCCCTCAGAAGGGGCGAAAAGTTGCAAACGAATCAATGGACAAAGGTTTAATCTCCAATATATATAAACAGCTCATGCAGCTTAATATTAAAAAAAACAAACAACCCAATACAAAAATGGGCAGAAGATCTAAAGATACGTTTCTTCAAAGAAGACACAGAGATGGCCAAGACGCACATGAAAAGCTGCTCAACAGCACTAATTATTAGAGAAATGCAAATCAAAACTACAATGAGGTATCACCTCACACTGTTAGAATCGGCATCATCAGAAAATCTACAGACAACAAATTCTGGGGAGGGTGTGGACAAAAGGAGCCCTCTTCCACTATTGGTGGGAATGTAAATTGATACAGTCACTATGGAGAACAGTATGGAGTTTCGTTAAAAAAAAAACTAGAAATAGAATTACCATCTGATCCAGCAATCCCACTTCTGGGCATATACCCAAAGAACACCATAAATCAAAAAGGCACATTCACCACAATGTTCATTGCAGCACTATTTACAATAGCCAGGTAATGGAAGCAACCTAAATGCCCACAGACAGATGAATGGATAAAGATGTGGTACATGTATAAAATGGAATATTACTCAGCCATAAAACGGAATGAAACTGGGTCATTTGTAGAGACATCGATGGATCTAGAGACTGTCATACAGAATGAAGTCAGTCAGAAAGAGGAAAACAAATATTGTATATTAATGCATATATGTGGAACCTAAAAACTGGAACAGATGAACTGGTTTGCAGGGAAGAAATAGAGACAGAGGTAGAGAACAAACGTATGGACACCAAGTGTGGGAAGCCATGGTGTGGTGGTGGTGGGATGAGTTGGGAGATTGGGATTGACCTGCATACATGTATATGCATAAAATACATAACTAATAATAACCTGCTGTATAAAAAAATAAATAAAATTAAATTTCAAAATTAAAAAAAATAATATTTAAAAATAATACAGAAAAAAGTTCTTCCCTTCACACAGATGTATTTACAGGAATGAATTATTTCCATGCTTATATCTATAAATACATAAAACAGGAATAAAATCTAACCTGAACCATAAAAGAAAAAAAAAAACCTGAACCCACCAGTTATACAGAGGAAAACCCTATCAGGGCACTTGCTCCAGCGGTAAACAATTCTGAAATGGGTCTGAGGTGGGGAATCATCTCCCATACAGCCAGCAACCCACACCCCACGCAAGGAGCGTCCTCATTGCAAAGCTGGGGGATCGTGCAGAGGCATCTCTGAATAAAGGTGAGCTGAGCCCCAGGCCAGCTGCTGCTGAACTGTTCCCACCCTTCCCAGGTAAAACACCTGAATATGTACAAGGGCTTGAAAGACTAGAGGAAGGGCCATGGAGCCACACCAGCAACAGCACGCAGGCCAACTTGGTGCCTGCAGGCCAGCCAGGGTGGTCCTGCCCCCGGGCGCTCTTCCGGAAGCTTTCCATTGTCCTGCCTGAGATACCCCACCTGTCCCGGCCCCCACTGCTTTTTTCCTTCCTCACCTCTGTCCGGAGAGAAATTCCAGCGGAAGGTATGGGTGACACATCCTCTTCTTTACAGGTGGCAGCCTGGCAACTCCTGCAGAAAGGCCAGCAGAACCCCACTCACACCGGGCCACCAACAAAGCTGTGGCCCCTCATTCCCTCCCACCAGCACCGCCCCGAGACTGCTGACGGGGCAGAGAATATGGAGTCAGGAACAGCTTCAGGGGCTATTGCTGCCTGGAGCGCTGTTTATATTGACCTCAACCAGGCACACCTGGGGAGGGCTGGGCGGCAGGGTAAGGCTGCCCAGGTCAGCTAATCCACAACACTCAGGCAATCACATTGTTGAAAACGGACCTCGCTAAGGCAGAAGAGAAGCCAAGGAAAAAAAGAACACAATGCCATTTGCACCACCGTAGATGAGTCTAGAGGTAATCACGTGACTTGCAGTAAGTCAGAAAGTGAAAGACACATATCATATCATATCACTTATAGGTGTTACCTAAAAATGGATACCAGGGCAGATATTTCCACCGAGAAGGGCAATCAGAGATTCATTAAACAAACTTATGGTTCACCAATGGAAAGGTGTGAGGATTGGTTTCATTACGATATCGGGGTTAACAGACTTATACAAACACAGGTGACATATATAATCACCAAAGACCTACGGAATACCAAAAGACTACTCAACATTCTGTCATAACGTACATGAGAAAAGGATCCCAGGAAAAACAGACATGTGTATATGTGTAAAAGAACCAACCACAACTTCCACACCTCCAACAATCAAACTTGCTGTAATAAAAAATAAAAATTAAATTAAAAACACGAACAAGAAGTAGGGAGACAAACTTGAGGGGCTTTCTCCTGGCACATTCCATTCTAAATTCCAATCTAGAACACGACTTCCATTGAGGCTCTCTTGCCCTAGTAACCAGAATTGGTAAGGGAGAACTGCTGCCACCTTGTGGCCGTTTCACACAACAGCAGCTTTAATCCCAGCGCTAATGGTCAGTTGATATTCAAAATCATTGCAGGCCCGTAAATGACACCTGCCCTGAAAACAAATGCTGGGGTCACATATCGACCAAAAATTTCAAAGGACGTCCATATTTCAAAACGACCATTTCAAAAGGCATATTTTATGCACATTAGTTTTCTGCTTCTTTTTCTTTCTTTCCTTCTTGGTTAAAAAAACGGGAATGGAAAAAGGCATCCCTCAGAAGGGGCGAAAAGTTGCAAACGAATCAATGGACAAAGGTTTAATCTCCAATATATATAAACAGCTCATGCAGCTTAATATTAAAAAAAACAAACAACCCAATACAAAAATGGGCAGAAGATCTAAAGATACGTTTCTTCAAAGAAGACACAGAGATGGCCAAGACGCACATGAAAAGCTGCTCAACAGCACTAATTATTAGAGAAATGCAAATCAAAACTACAATGAGGTATCACCTCACACTGTTAGAATCGGCATCATCAGAAAATCTACAGACAACAAATTCTGGGGAGGGTGTGGACAAAAGGAGCCCTCTTCCACTATTGGTGGGAATGTAAATTGATACAGTCACTATGGAGAACAGTATGGAGTTTCGTTAAAAAAAAAACTAGAAATAGAATTACCATCTGATCCAGCAATCCCACTTCTGGGCATATACCCAAAGAACACCATAAATCAAAAAGGCACATTCACCACAATGTTCATTGCAGCACTATTTACAATAGCCAGGTAATGGAAGCAACCTAAATGCCCACAGACAGATGAATGGATAAAGATGTGGTACATGTATAAAATGGAATATTACTCAGCCATAAAACGGAATGAAACTGGGTCATTTGTAGAGACATCGATGGATCTAGAGACTGTCATACAGAATGAAGTCAGTCAGAAAGAGGAAAACAAATATTGTATATTAATGCATATATGTGGAACCTAAAAACTGGTACAGATGAATTGGTTTGCAGGGAAGAAATAGAGACAGAGGTAGAGAACAAACGTATGGACACCAAGTGTGGGAAGCCATGGTGTGGTGGTGGTGGGATGAGTTGGGAGATTGGGATTGACCTGCATACATGTATATGCATAAAATACATAACTAATAATAACCTGCTGTATAAAAAAATAAATAAAATTAAATTTCAAAATTAAAAAAATAATATTTAAAAATAATACAGAAAAAAGTTCTTCCCTTCACACAGATGTATTTACAGGAATGAATTATTTCCATGCTTATATCTATAAATACATAAAACAGGAATAAAATCTAACCTGAACCATAAAAGAAAAAAAAAAACCTGAACCCACCAGTTATACAGAGGAAAACCCTATCAGGGCACTTGCTCCAGCGGTAAACAATTCTGAAATGGGTCTGAGGTGGGGAATCATCTCCCATACAGCCAGCAACCCACACCCCACGCAAGGAGCGTCCTCATTGCAAAGCTGGGGGATCGTGCAGAGGCATCTCTGAATAAAGGTGAGCTGAGCCCCAGGCCAGCTGCTGCTGAACTGTTCCCACCCTTCCCAGGTAAAACACCTGAATATGTACAAGGGCTTGAAAGACTAGAGGAAGGGCCATGGAGCCACACCAGCAACAGCACGCAGGCCAACTTGGTGCCTGCAGGCCAGCCAGGGTGGTCCTGCCCCCGGGCGCTCTTCCGGAAGCTTTCCATTGTCCTGCCTGAGATACCCCACCTGTCCCGGCCCCCACTGCTTTTTTCCTTCCTCACCTCTGTCCGGAGAGAAATTCCAGCGGAAGGTATGGGTGACACATCCTCTTCTTTACAGGTGGCAGCCTGGCAACTCCTGCAGAAAGGCCAGCAGAACCCCACTCACACCGGGCCACCAACAAAGCTGTGGCCCCTCATTCCCTCCCACCAGCACCGCCCCGAGACTGCTGACGGGGCAGAGAATATGGAGTCAGGAACAGCTTCAGGGGCTATTGCTGCCTGGAGCGCTGTTTATATTGACCTCAACCAGGCACACCTGGGGAGGGCTGGGCGGCAGGGTAAGGCTGCCCAGGTCAGCTAATCCACAACACTCAGGCAATCACATTGTTGAAAACGGACCTCGCTAAGGCAGAAGAGAAGCCAAGGAAAAAAAGAACACAATGCCATTTGCACCACCGTAGATGAGTCTAGAGGTAATCACGTGACTTGCAGTAAGTCAGAAAGTGAAAGACACATATCATATCATATCACTTATAGGTGTTACCTAAAAATGGATACCAGGGCAGATATTTCCACCGAGAAGGGCAATCAGAGATTCATTAAACAAACTTATGGTTCACCAATGGAAAGGTGTGAGGATTGGTTTCATTACGATATCGGGGTTAACAGACTTATACAAACACAGGTGACATATATAATCACCAAAGACCTACGGAATACCAAAAGACTACTCAACATTCTGTCATAACGTACATGAGAAAAGGATCCCAGGAAAAACAGACATGTGTATATGTGTAAAAGAACCAACCACATCTTCCACACCTCCAACAATCAAACTTGCTGTAATAAAAAATAAAAATTAAATTAAAAACACGAACAAGAAGTAGGGAGACAAACTTGAGGGGCTTTCTCCTGGCACATTCCATTCTAAATTCCAATCTAGAACACGACTTCCATTGAGGCTCTCTTGCCCTAGTAACCAGAATTGGTAAGGGAGAACTGCTGCCACCTTGTGGCCGTTTCACACAACAGCAGCTTTAATCCCAGCGCTAATGGTCAGTTGATATTCAAAATCATTGCAGGCCCGTAAATGACACCTGCCCTGAAAACAAATGCTGGGGTCACATATCGACCAAAAATTTCAAAGGACGTCCATATTTCAAAACGACCATTTCAAAAGGCATATTTTATGCACATTAGTTTTCTGCTTCTTTTTCTTTCTTTCCTTTTTGGTTAAAAAAACGGGAATGGAAAAAGGCATCCCTCAGAAGGGGCGAAAAGTTGCAAACGAATCAATGGACAAAGGTTTAATCTCCAATATATATAAACAGCTCATGCAGCTTAATATTAAAAAAAACAAACAACCCAATACAAAAATGGGCAGAAGATCTAAAGATACGTTTCTTCAAAGAAGACACAGAGATGGCCAAGACGCACATGAAAAGCTGCTCAACAGCACTAATTATTAGAGAAATGCAAATCAAAACTACAATGAGGTATCACCTCACACTGTTAGAATCGGCATCATCAGAAAATCTACAGACAACAAATTCTGGGGAGGGTGTGGACAAAAGGAGCCCTCTTCCACTATTGGTGGGAATGTAAATTGATACAGTCACTATGGAGAACAGTATGGAGTTTCGTTAAAAAAAAAAACTAGAAATAGAATTACCATCTGATCCAGCAATCCCACTTCTGGGCATATACCCAAAGAACACCATAAATCAAAAAGGCACATTCACCACAATGTTCATTGCAGCACTATTTACAATAGCCAGGTAATGGAAGCAACCTAAATGCCCACAGACAGATGAATGGATAAAGATGTGGTACATGTATAAAATGGAATATTACTCAGCCATAAAACGGAATGAAACTGGGTCATTTGTAGAGACATCGATGGATCTAGAGACTGTCATACAGAATGAAGTCAGTCAGAAAGAGGAAAACAAATATTGTATATTAATGCATATATGTGGAACCTAAAAACTGGTACAGATGAACTGGTTTGCAGGGAAGAAATAGAGACAGAGGTAGAGAACAAACGTATGGACACCAAGTGTGGGAAGCCATGGTGTGGTGGTGGTGGGATGAGTTGGGAGATTGGGATTGACCTGCATACATGTATATGCATAAAATACATAACTAATAATAACCTGCTGTATAAAAAAATAAATAAAATTAAATTTCAAAATTAAAAAAAATAATATTTAAAAATAATACAGAAAAAAGTTCTTCCCTTCACACAGATGTATTTACAGGAATGAATTATTTCCATGCTTATATCTATAAATACATAAAAGAGGAATAAAATCTAACTTGAACCATAAAAGAAAAAAAAAACCTGAACCCACCAGTTATACAGAGGAAAACCCTATCAGGGCACTTGCTCCAGCGGTAAACAATTCTGAAATGGGTCTGAGGTGGGGAATCATCTCCCATACAGCCAGCAACCCACACCCCACGCAAGGAGCGTCCTCATTGCAAAGCTGGGGGATCGTGCAGAGGCATCTCTGAATAAAGGTGAGCTGAGCCCCAGGCCAGCTGCTGCTGAACTGTTCCCACCCTTCCCAGGTAAAACACCTGAATATGTACAAGGGCTTGAAAGACTAGAGGAAGGGCCATGGAGCCACACCAGCAACAGCACGCAGGCCAACTTGGTGCCTGCAGGCCAGCCAGGGTGGTCCTGCCCCCGGGCGCTCTTCCGGAAGCTTTCCATTGTCCTGCCTGAGATACCCCACCTGTCCCGGCCCCCACTGCTTTTTTCCTTCCTCACCTCTGTCCGGAGAGAAATTCCAGCGGAAGGTATGGGTGACACATCCTCTTCTTTACAGGTGGCAGCCTGGCAACTCCTGCAGAAAGGCCAGCAGAACCCCACTCACACCGGGCCACCAACAAAGCTGTGGCCCCTCATTCCCTCCCACCAGCACCGCCCCGAGACTGCTGACGGGGCAGAGAATATGGAGTCAGGAACAGCTTCAGGGGCTATTGCTGCCTGGAGCGCTGTTTATATTGACCTCAACCAGGCACACCTGGGGAGGGCTGGGCGGCAGGGTAAGGCTGCCCAGGTCAGCTAATCCACAACACTCAGGCAATCACATTGTTGAAAACGGACCTCGCTAAGGCAGAAGAGAAGCCAAGGAAAAAAAGAACACAATGCCATTTGCACCACCGTAGATGAGTCTAGAGGTAATCACGTGACTTGCAGTAAGTCAGAAAGTGAAAGACACATATCATATCATATCACTTATAGGTGTTACCTAAAAATGGATACCAGGGCAGATATTTCCACCGAGAAGGGCAATCAGAGATTCATTAAACAAACTTATGGTTCACCAATGGAAAGGTGTGAGGATTGGTTTCATTACGATATCGGGGTTAACAGACTTATACAAACACAGGTGACATATATAATCACCAAAGACCTACGGAATACCAAAAGACTACTCAACATTCTGTCATAACGTACATGAGAAAAGGATCCCAGGAAAAACAGACATGTGTATATGTGTAAAAGAACCAACCACATCTTCCACACCTCCAACAATCAAACTTGCTGTAATAAAAAATAAAAATTAAATTAAAAACACGAACAAGAAGTAGGGAGACAAACTTGAGGGGCTTTCTCCTGGCACATTCCATTCTAAATTCCAATCTAGAACACGACTTCCATTGAGGCTCTCTTGCCCTAGTAACCAGAATTGGTAAGGGAGAACTGCTGCCACCTTGTGGCCGTTTCACACAACAGCAGCTTTAATCCCAGCGCTAATGGTCAGTTGATATTCAAAATCATTGCAGGCCCGTAAATGACACCTGCCCTGAAAACAAATGCTGGGGTCACATATCGACCAAAAATTTCAAAGGACGTCCATATTTCAAAACGACCATTTCAAAAGGCATATTTTATGCACATTAGTTTTCTGCTTCTTTTTCTTTCTTTCCTTTTTGGTTAAAAAAACGGGAATGGAAAAAGGCATCCCTCAGAAGGGGCGAAAAGTTGCAAACGAATCAATGGACAAAGGTTTAATCTCCAATATATATAAACAGCTCATGCAGCTTAATATTAAAAAAAACAAACAACCCAATACAAAAATGGGCAGAAGATCTAAAGATACGTTTCTTCAAAGAAGACACAGAGATGGCCAAGACGCACATGAAAAGCTGCTCAACAGCACTAATTATTAGAGAAATGCAAATCAAAACTACAATGAGGTATCACCTCACACTGTTAGAATCGGCATCATCAGAAAATCTACAGACAACAAATTCTGGGGAGGGTGTGGACAAAAGGAGCCCTCTTCCACTATTGGTGGGAATGTAAATTGATACAGTCACTATGGAGAACAGTATGGAGTTTCGTTAAAAAAAAAAACTAGAAATAGAATTACCATCTGATCCAGCAATCCCACTTCTGGGCATATACCCAAAGAACACCATAAATCAAAAAGGCACATTCACCACAATGTTCATTGCAGCACTATTTACAATAGCCAGGTAATGGAAGCAACCTAAATGCCCACAGACAGATGAATGGATAAAGATGTGGTACATGTATAAAATGGAATATTACTCAGCCATAAAACGGAATGAAACTGGGTCATTTGTAGAGACATCGATGGATCTAGAGACTGTCATACAGAATGAAGTCAGTCAGAAAGAGGAAAACAAATATTGTATATTAATGCATATATGTGGAACCTAAAAACTGGTACAGATGAACTGGTTTGCAGGGAAGAAATAGAGACAGAGGTAGAGAACAAACGTATGGACACCAAGTGTGGGAAGCCATGGTGTGGTGGTGGTGGGATGAGTTGGGAGATTGGGATTGACCTGCATACATGTATATGCATAAAATACATAACTAATAATAACCTGCTGTATAAAAAAATAAATAAAATTAAATTTCAAAATTAAAAAAAATAATATTTAAAAATAATACAGAAAAAAGTTCTTCCCTTCACACAGATGTATTTACAGGAATGAATTATTTCCATGCTTATATCTATAAATACATAAAAGAGGAATAAAATCTAACTTGAACCATAAAAGAAAAAAAAAAACCTGAACCCACCAGTTATACAGAGGAAAACCCTATCAGGGCACTTGCTCCAGCGGTAAACAATTCTGAAATGGGTCTGAGGTGGGGAATCATCTCCCATACAGCCAGCAACCCACACCCCACGCAAGGAGCGTCCTCATTGCAAAGCTGGGGGATCGTGCAGAGGCATCTCTGAATAAAGGTGAGCTGAGCCCCAGGCCAGCTGCTGCTGAACTGTTCCCACCCTTCCCAGGTAAAACACCTGAATATGTACAAGGGCTTGAAAGACTAGAGGAAGGGCCATGGAGCCACACCAGCAACAGCACGCAGGCCAACTTGGTGCCTGCAGGCCAGCCAGGGTGGTCCTGCCCCCGGGCGCTCTTCCGGAAGCTTTCCATTGTCCTGCCTGAGATACCCCACCTGTCCCGGCCCCCACTGCTTTTTTCCTTCCTCACCTCTGTCCGGAGAGAAATTCCAGCGGAAGGTATGGGTGACACATCCTCTTCTTTACAGGTGGCAGCCTGGCAACTCCTGCAGAAAGGCCAGCAGAACCCCACTCACACCGGGCCACCAACAAAGCTGTGGCCCCTCATTCCCTCCCACCAGCACCGCCCCGAGACTGCTGACGGGGCAGAGAATATGGAGTCAGGAACAGCTTCAGGGGCTATTGCTGCCTGGAGCGCTGTTTATATTGACCTCAACCAGGCACACCTGGGGAGGGCTGGGCGGCAGGGTAAGGCTGCCCAGGTCAGCTAATCCACAACACTCAGGCAATCACATTGTTGAAAACGGACCTCGCTAAGGCAGAAGAGAAGCCAAGGAAAAAAAGAACACAATGCCATTTGCACCACCGTAGATGAGTCTAGAGGTAATCACGTGACTTTCAGTAAGTCAGAAAGTGAAAGACACATATCATATCATATCACTTATAGGTGTTACCTAAAAATGGATACCAGGGCAGATATTTCCACCGAGAAGGGCAATCAGAGATTCATTAAACAAACTTATGGTTCACCAATGGAAAGGTGTGAGGATTGGTTTCATTACGATATCGGGGTTAACAGACTTATACAAACACAGGTGACATATATAATCACCAAAGACCTACGGAATACCAAAAGACTACTCAACATTCTGTCATAACGTACATGAGAAAAGGATCCCAGGAAAAACAGACATGTGTATATGTGTAAAAGAACCAACCACATCTTCCACACCTCCAACAATCAAACTTGCTGTAATAAAAAATAAAAATTAAATTAAAAACACGAACAAGAAGTAGGGAGACAAACTTGAGGGGCTTTCTCCTGGCACATTCCATTCTAAATTCCAATCTAGAACACGACTTCCATTGAGGCTCTCTTGCCCTAGTAACCAGAATTGGTAAGGGAGAACTGCTGCCACCTTGTGGCCGTTTCACACAACAGCAGCTTTAATCCCAGCGCTAATGGTCAGTTGATATTCAAAATCATTGCAGGCCCGTAAATGACACCTGCCCTGAAAACAAATGCTGGGGTCACATATCGACCAAAAATTTCAAAGGACGTCCATATTTCAAAACGACCATTTCAAAAGGCATATTTTATGCACATTAGTTTTCTGCTTCTTTTTCTTTCTTTCCTTTTTGGTTAAAAAAACGGGAATGGAAAAAGGCATCCCTCAGAAGGGGCGAAAAGTTGCAAACGAATCAATGGACAAAGGTTTAATCTCCAATATATATAAACAGCTCATGCAGCTTAATATTAAAAAAAACAAACAACCCAATACAAAAATGGGCAGAAGATCTAAAGATACGTTTCTTCAAAGAAGACACAGAGATGGCCAAGACGCACATGAAAAGCTGCTCAACAGCACTAATTATTAGAGAAATGCAAATCAAAACTACAATGAGGTATCACCTCACACTGTTAGAATCGGCATCATCAGAAAATCTACAGACAACAAATTCTGGGGAGGGTGTGGACAAAAGGAGCCCTCTTCCACTATTGGTGGGAATGTAAATTGATACAGTCACTATGGAGAACAGTATGGAGTTTCGTTAAAAAAAAAAACTAGAAATAGAATTACCATCTGATCCAGCAATCCCACTTCTGGGCATATACCCAAAGAACACCATAAATCAAAAAGGCACATTCACCACAATGTTCATTGCAGCACTATTTACAATAGCCAGGTAATGGAAGCAACCTAAATGCCCACAGACAGATGAATGGATAAAGATGTGGTACATGTATAAAATGGAATATTACTCAGCCATAAAACGGAATGAAACTGGGTCATTTGTAGAGACATCGATGGATCTAGAGACTGTCATACAGAATGAAGTCAGTCAGAAAGAGGAAAACAAATATTGTATATTAATGCATATATGTGGAACCTAAAAACTGGTACAGATGAACTGGTTTGCAGGGAAGAAATAGAGACAGAGGTAGAGAACAAACGTATGGACACCAAGTGTGGGAAGCCATGGTGTGGTGGTGGTGGGATGAGTTGGGAGATTGGGATTGACCTGCATACATGTATATGCATAAAATACATAACTAATAATAACCTGCTGTATAAAAAAATAAATAAAATTAAATTTCAAAATTAAAAAAAATAATATTTAAAAATAATACAGAAAAAAGTTCTTCCCTTCACACAGATGTATTTACAGGAATGAATTATTTCCATGCTTATATCTATAAATACATAAAAGAGGAATAAAATCTAACTTGAACCATAAAAGAAAAAAAAAAAACCTGAACCCACCAGTTATACAGAGGAAAACCCTATCAGGGCACATGCTCCAGCGGTAAACAATTCTGAAATGGGTCTGAGGTGGGGAATCATCTCCCATACAGCCAGCAACCCACACCCCACGCAAGGAGCGTCCTCATTGCAAAGCTGGGGGATCGTGCAGAGGCATCTCTGAATAAAGGTGAGCTGAGCCCCAGGCCAGCTGCTGCTGAACTGTTCCCACCCTTCCCAGGTAAAACACCTGAATATGTACAAGGGCTTGAAAGACTAGAGGAAGGGCCATGGAGCCACACCAGCAACAGCACGCAGGCCAACTTGGTGCCTGCAGGCCAGCCAGGGTGGTCCTGCCCCCGGGCGCTCATCGGGAAGCTTTCCATTGTCCTGCCTGAGATACCCCACCTGTCCCGGCCCCCACTGCTTTTTTCCTTCCTCACCTCTGTCCGGAGAGAAATTCCAGCGGAAGGTATGGGTGACACATCCTCTTCTTTACAGGTGGCAGCCTGGCAACTCCTGCAGAAAGGCCAGCAGAACCCCACTCACACCGGGCCACCAACAAAGCTGTGGCCCCTCATTCCCTCCCACCAGCACCGCCCCGAGACTGCTGACGGGGCAGAGAATATGGAGTCAGGAACAGCTTCAGGGGCTATTGCTGCCTGGAGCGCTGTTTATATTGACCTCAACCAGGCACACCTGGGGAGGGCTGGGCGGCAGGGTAAGGCTGCCCAGGTCAGCTAATCCACAACACTCAGGCAATCACATTGTTGAAAACGGACCTCGCTAAGGCAGAAGAGAAGCCAAGGAAAAAAAGAACACAATGCCATTTGCACCACCGTAGATGAGTCTAGAGGTAATCACGTGACTTTCAGTAAGTCAGAAAGTGAAAGACACATATCATATCATATCACTTATAGGTGTTACCTAAAAATGGATACCAGGGCAGATATTTCCACCGAGAAGGGCAATCAGAGATTCATTAAACAAACTAATGGTTCACCAATGGAAAGGTGTGAGGATTGGTTTCATTATGATATCGGGGTTAACAGACTTATACAAACACAGGTGACATATATAATCACCAAAGACCTACGGAATACCAAAAGACTACTCAACATTCTGTCATAACGTACATGAGAAAAGGATCCCAGGAAAAACAGACATGTGTATATGTGTAAAAGAACCAACCACATCTTCCACACCTCCAACAATCAAACTTGCTGTAATAAAAAATAAAAATTAAATTAAAAACACGAACAAGAAGTAGGGAGACAAACTTGAGGGGCTTTCTCCTGGCACATTCCATTCTAAATTCCAATCTAGAACACGACTTCCATTGAGGCTCTCTTGCCCTAGTAACCAGAATTGGTAAGGGAGAACTGCTGCCACCTTGTGGCCGTTTCACACAACAGCAGCTTTAATCCCAGCGCTAATGGTCAGTTGATATTCAAAATCATTGCAGGCCCGTAAATGACACCTGCCCTGAAAACAAATGCTGGGGTCACATATCGACCAAAAATTTCAAAGGACGTCCATATTTCAAAACGACCATTTCAAAAGGCATATTTTATGCACATTAGTTTTCTGCTTCTTTTTCTTTCTTTCCTTTTTGGTTAAAAAAACGGGAATGGAAAAAGGCATCCCTCAGAAGGGGCGAAAAGTTGCAAACGAATCAATGGACAAAGGTTTAATCTCCAATATATATAAACAGCTCATGCAGCTTAATATTAAAAAAAACAAACAACCCAATACAAAAATGGGCAGAAGATCTAAAGATACGTTTCTTCAAAGAAGACACAGAGATGGCCAAGACGCACATGAAAAGCTGCTCAACAGCACTAATTATTAGAGAAATGCAAATCAAAACTACAATGAGGTATCACCTCACACTGTTAGAATCGGCATCATCAGAAAATCTACAGACAACAAATTCTGGGGAGGGTGTGGACAAAAGGAGCCCTCTTCCACTATTGGTGGGAATGTAAATTGATACAGTCACTATGGAGAACAGTATGGAGTTTCGTTAAAAAAAAAACTAGAAATAGAATTACCATCTGATCCAGCAATCCCACTTCTGGGCATATACCCAAAGAACACCATAAATCAAAAAGGCACATTCACCACAATGTTCATTGCAGCACTATTTACAATAGCCAGGTAATGGAAGCAACCTAAATGCCCACAGACAGATGAATGGATAAAGATGTGGTACATGTATAAAATGGAATATTACTCAGCCATAAAACGGAATGAAACTGGGTCATTTGTAGAGACATCGATGGATCTAGAGACTGTCATACAGAATGAAGTCAGTCAGAAAGAGGAAAACAAATATTGTATATTAATGCATATATGTGGAACCTAAAAACTGGTACAGATGAACTGGTTTGCAGGGAAGAAATAGAGACAGAGGTAGAGAACAAACGTATGGACACCAAGTGTGGGAAGCCATGGTGTGGTGGTGGTGGGATGAGTTGGGAGATTGGGATTGACCTGCATACATGTATATGCATAAAATACATAACTAATAATAACCTGCTGTATAAAAAAATAAATAAAATTAAATTTCAAAATTAAAAAAAATAATATTTAAAAATAATACAGAAAAAAGTTCTTCCCTTCACACAGATGTATTTACAGGAATGAATTATTTCCATGCTTATATCTATAAATACATAAAAGAGGAATAAAATCTAACTTGAACCATAAAAGAAAAAAAAAAAACCTGAACCCACCAGTTATACAGAGGAAAACCCTATCAGGGCACATGCTCCAGCGGTAAACAATTCTGAAATGGGTCTGAGGTGGGGAATCATCTCCCATACAGCCAGCAACCCACACCCCACGCAAGGAGCGTCCTCATTGCAAAGCTGGGGGATCGTGCAGAGGCATCTCTGAATAAAGGTGAGCTGAGCCCCAGGCCAGCTGCTGCTGAACTGTTCCCACCCTTCCCAGGTAAAACACCTGAATATGTACAAGGGCTTGAAAGACTAGAGGAAGGGCCATGGAGCCACACCAGCAACAGCACGCAGGCCAACTTGGTGCCTGCAGGCCAGCCAGGGTGGTCCTGCCCCCGGGCGCTCATCGGGAAGCTTTCCATTGTCCTGCCTGAGATACCCCACCTGTCCCGGCCCCCACTGCTTTTTTCCTTCCTCACCTCTGTCCGGAGAGAAATTCCAGCGGAAGGTATGGGTGACACATCCTCTTCTTTACAGGTGGCAGCCTGGCAACTCCTGCAGAAAGGCCAGCAGAACCCCACTCACACCGGGCCACCAACAAAGCTGTGGCCCCTCATTCCCTCCCACCAGCACCGCCCCGAGACTGCTGACGGGGCAGAGAATATGGAGTCAGGAACAGCTTCAGGGGCTATTGCTGCCTGGAGCGCTGTTTATATTGACCTCAACCAGGCACACCTGGGGAGGGCTGGGCGGCAGGGTAAGGCTGCCCAGGTCAGCTAATCCACAACACTCAGGCAATCACATTGTTGAAAACGGACCTCGCTAAGGCAGAAGAGAAGCCAAGGAAAAAAAGAACACAATGCCATTTGCACCACCGTAGATGAGTCTAGAGGTAATCACGTGACTTTCAGTAAGTCAGAAAGTGAAAGACACATATCATATCATATCACTTATAGGTGTTACCTAAAAATGGATACCAGGGCAGATATTTCCACCGAGAAGGGCAATCAGAGATTCATTAAACAAACTAATGGTTCACCAATGGAAAGGTGTGAGGATTGGTTTCATTACGATATCGGGGTTAACAGACTTATACAAACACAGGTGACATATATAATCACCAAAGACCTACGGAATACCAAAAGACTACTCAACATTCTGTCATAACGTACATGAGAAAAGGATCCCAGGAAAAACAGACATGTGTATATGTGTAAAAGAACCAACCACATCTTCCACACCTCCAACAATCAAACTTGCTGTAATAAAAAATAAAAATTAAATTAAAAACACGAACAAGAAGTAGGGAGACAAACTTGAGGGGCTTTCTCCTGGCACATTCCATTCTAAATTCCAATCTAGAACACGACTTCCATTGAGGCTCTCTTGCCCTAGTAACCAGAATTGGTAAGGGAGAACTGCTGCCACCTTGTGGCCGTTTCACACAACAGCAGCTTTAATCCCAGCGCTAATGGTCAGTTGATATTCAAAATCATTGCAGGCCCGTAAATGACACCTGCCCTGAAAACAAATGCTGGGGTCACATATCGACCAAAAATTTCAAAGGACGTCCATATTTCAAAACGACCATTTCAAAAGGCATATTTTATGCACATTAGTTTTCTGCTTCTTTTTCTTTCTTTCCTTTTTGGTTAAAAAAACGGGAATGGAAAAAGGCATCCCTCAGAAGGGGCGAAAAGTTGCAAACGAATCAATGGACAAAGGTTTAATCTCCAATATATATAAACAGCTCATGCAGCTTAATATTAAAAAAAACAAACAACCCAATACAAAAATGGGCAGAAGATCTAAAGATACGTTTCTTCAAAGAAGACACAGAGATGGCCAAGACGCACATGAAAAGCTGCTCAACAGCACTAATTATTAGAGAAATGCAAATCAAAACTACAATGAGGTATCACCTCACACTGTTAGAATCGGCATCATCAGAAAATCTACAGACAACAAATTCTGGGGAGGGTGTGGACAAAAGGAGCCCTCTTCCACTATTGGTGGGAATGTAAATTGATACAGTCACTATGGAGAACAGTATGGAGTTTCGTTAAAAAAAAAACTAGAAATAGAATTACCATCTGATCCAGCAATCCCACTTCTGGGCATATACCCAAAGAACACCATAAATCAAAAAGGCACATTCACCACAATGTTCATTGCAGCACTATTTACAATAGCCAGGTAATGGAAGCAACCTAAATGCCCACAGACAGATGAATGGATAAAGATGTGGTACATGTATAAAATGGAATATTACTCAGCCATAAAACGGAATGAAACTGGGTCATTTGTAGAGACATCGATGGATCTAGAGACTGTCATACAGAATGAAGTCAGTCAGAAAGAGGAAAACAAATATTGTATATTAATGCATATATGTGGAACCTAAAAACTGGTACAGATGAACTGGTTTGCAGGGAAGAAATAGAGACAGAGGTAGAGAACAAACGTATGGACACCAAGTGTGGGAAGCCATGGTGTGGTGGTGGTGGGATGAGTTGGGAGATTGGGATTGACCTGCATACATGTATATGCATAAAATACATAACTAATAATAACCTGCTGTATAAAAAAATAAATAAAATTAAATTTCAAAATTAAAAAAAATAATATTTAAAAATAATACAGAAAAAAGTTCTTCCCTTCACACAGATGTATTTACAGGAATGAATTATTTCCATGCTTATATCTATAAATACATAAAAGAGGAATAAAATCTAACTTGAACCATAAAAGAAAAAAAAAAAACCTGAACCCACCAGTTATACAGAGGAAAACCCTATCAGGGCACATGCTCCAGCGGTAAACAATTCTGAAATGGGTCTGAGGTGGGGAATCATCTCCCATACAGCCAGCAACCCACACCCCACGCAAGGAGCGTCCTCATTGCAAAGCTGGGGGATCGTGCAGAGGCATCTCTGAATAAAGGTGAGCTGAGCCCCAGGCCAGCTGCTGCTGAACTGTTCCCACCCTTCCCAGGTAAAACACCTGAATATGTACAAGGGCTTGAAAGACTAGAGGAAGGGCCATGGAGCCACACCAGCAACAGCACGCAGGCCAACTTGGTGCCTGCAGGCCAGCCAGGGTGGTCCTGCCCCCGGGCGCTCATCGGGAAGCTTTCCATTGTCCTGCCTGAGATACCCCACCTGTCCCGGCCCCCACTGCTTTTTTCCTTCCTCACCTCTGTCCGGAGAGAAATTCCAGCGGAAGGTATGGGTGACACATCCTCTTCTTTACAGGTGGCAGCCTGGCAACTCCTGCAGAAAGGCCAGCAGAACCCCACTCACACCGGGCCACCAACAAAGCTGTGGCCCCTCATTCCCTCCCACCAGCACCGCCCCGAGACTGCTGACGGGGCAGAGAATATGGAGTCAGGAACAGCTTCAGGGGCTATTGCTGCCTGGAGCGCTGTTTATATTGACCTCAACCAGGCACACCTGGGGAGGGCTGGGCGGCAGGGTAAGGCTGCCCAGGTCAGCTAATCCACAACACTCAGGCAATCACATTGTTGAAAACGGACCTCGCTAAGGCAGAAGAGAAGCCAAGGAAAAAAAGAACACAATGCCATTTGCACCACCGTAGATGAGTCTAGAGGTAATCACGTGACTTTCAGTAAGTCAGAAAGTGAAAGACACATATCATATCATATCACTTATAGGTGTTACCTAAAAATGGATACCAGGGCAGATATTTCCACCGAGAAGGGCAATCAGAGATTCATTAAACAAACTTATGGTTCACCAATGGAAAGGTGTGAGGATTGGTTTCATTACGATATCGGGGTTAACAGACTTATACAAACACAGGTGACATATATAATCACCAAAGACCTACGGAATACCAAAAGACTACTCAACATTCTGTCATAACGTACATGAGAAAAGGATCCCAGGAAAAACAGACATGTGTATATGTGTAAAAGAACCAACCACATCTTCCACACCTCCAACAAGCCAAACATTGTAATCAAACTTGCTGTAATAAAAAATAAAAATTAAATTAAAAACACGAACAAGAAGTAGGGAGACAAACTTGAGGGGCTTTCTCCTGGCACATTCCATTCTAAATTCCAATCTAGAACACGACTTCCATTGAGGCTCTCTTGCCCTAGTAACCAGAATTGGTAAGGGAGAACTGCTGCCACCTTGTGGCCGTTTCACACAACAGCAGCTTTAATCCCAGCGCTAATGGTCAGTTGATATTCAAAATCATTGCAGGCCCGTAAATGACACCTGCCCTGAAAACAAATGCTGGGGTCACATATCGACCAAAAATTTCAAAGGACGTCCATATTTCAAAACGACCATTTCAAAAGGCATATTTTATGCACATTAGTTTTCTGCTTCTTTTTCTTTCTTTCCTTTTTGGTTAAAAAAACGGGAATGGAAAAAGGCATCCCTCAGAAGGGGCGAAAAGTTGCAAACGAATCAATGGACAAAGGTTTAATCTCCAATATATATAAACAGCTCATGCAGCTTAATATTAAAAAAACAAACAACCCAATACAAAAATGGGCAGAAGATCTAAAGATACGTTTCTTCAAAGAAGACACAGAGATGGCCAAGACGCACATGAAAAGCTGCTCAACAGCACTAATTATTAGAGAAATGCAAATCAAAACTACAATGAGGTATCACCTCACACTGTTAGAATCGGCATCATCAGAAAATCTACAGACAACAAATTCTGGGGAGGGTGTGGACAAAAGGAGCCCTCTTCCACTATTGGTGGGAATGTAAATTGATACAGTCACTATGGAGAACAGTATGGAGTTTCGTTAAAAAAAAAACTAGAAATAGAATTACCATCTGATCCAGCAATCCCACTTCTGGGCATATACCCAAAGAACACCATAAATCAAAAAGGCACATTCACCACAATGTTCATTGCAGCACTATTTACAATAGCCAGGTAATGGAAGCAACCTAAATGCCCACAGACAGATGAATGGATAAAGATGTGGTACATGTATAAAATGGAATATTACTCAGCCATAAAACGGAATGAAACTGGGTCATTTGTAGAGACATCGATGGATCTAGAGACTGTCATACAGAATGAAGTAAGTCAGAAAGAGGAAAACAAATATTGTATATTAATGCATATATGTGGAACCTAAAAACTGGTACAGATGAACTGGTTTGCAGGGAAGAAATAGAGACAGAGGTAGAGAACAAACGTATGGACACCAAGTGTGGGAAGCCATGGTGTGGTGGTGGTGGGATGAGTTGGGAGATTGGGATTGACCTGCATACATGTATATGCATAAAATACATAACTAATAATAACCTGCTGTATAAAAAAATAAATAAAATTAAATTTCAAAATTAAAAAAAATAATATTTAAAAATAATACAGAAAAAAGTTCTTCCCTTCACACAGATGTATTTACAGGAATGAATTATTTCCATGCTTATATCTATAAATACATAAAACAGGAATAAAATCTAACCTGAACCATAAAAGAAAAAAAAAAACCTGAACCCACCAGTTATACAGAGGAAAACCCTATCAGGGCACTTGCTCCAGCGGTAAACAATTCTGAAATGGGTCTGAGGTGGGGAATCATCTCCCATACAGCCAGCAACCCACACCCCACGCAAGGAGCGTCCTCATTGCAAAGCTGGGGGATCGTGCAGAGGCATCTCTGAATAAAGGTGAGCTGAGCCCCAGGCCAGCTGCTGCTGAACTGTTCCCACCCTTCCCAGGTAAAACACCTGAATATGTACAAGGGCTTGAAAGACTAGAGGAAGGGCCATGGAGCCACACCAGCAACAGCACGCAGGCCAACTTGGTGCCTGCAGGCCAGCCAGGGTGGTCCTGCCCCCGGGCGCTCTTCCGGAAGCTTTCCATTGTCCTGCCTGAGATACCCCACCTGTCCCGGCCCCCACTGCTTTTTTCCTTCCTCACCTCTGTCCGGAGAGAAATTCCAGCGGAAGGTATGGGTGACACATCCTCTTCTTTACAGGTGGCAGCCTGGCAACTCCTGCAGAAAGGCCAGCAGAACCCCACTCACACCGGGCCACCAACAAAGCTGTGGCCCCTCATTCCCTCCCACCAACACCGCCCCGAGACTGCTGACGGGGCAGAGAATATGGAGTCAGGAACAGCTTCAGGGGCTATTGCTGCCTGGAGCGCTGTTTATATTGACCTCAACCAGGCACACCTGGGGAGGGCTGGGCGGCAGGGTAAGGCTGCCCAGGTCAGCTAATCCACAACACTCAGGCAATCACATTGTTGAAAACGGACCTCGCTAAGGCAGAAGAGAAGCCAAGGAAAAAAAGAACACAATGCCATTTGCACCACCGTAGATGAGTCTAGAGGTAATCACGTGACTTGCAGTAAGTCAGAAAGTGAAAGACACATATCATATCATATCACTTATAGGTGTTACCTAAAAATGGATACCAGGGCAGATATTTCCACCGAGAAGGGCAATCAGAGATTCATTAAACAAACTTATGGTTCACCAATGGAAAGGTGTGAGGATTGGTTTCATTACGATATCGGGGTTAACAGACTTATACAAACACAGGTGACATATATAATCACCAAAGACCTACGGAATACCAAAAGACTACTCAACATTCTGTCATAACGTACATGAGAAAAGGATCCCAGGAAAAACAGACATGTGTATATGTGTAAAAGAACCAACCACATCTTCCACACCTCCAACAATCAAACTTGCTGTAATAAAAAATAAAAATTAAATTAAAAACACGAACAAGAAGTAGGGAGACAAACTTGAGGGGCTTTCTCCTGGCACATTCCATTCTAAATTCCAATCTAGAACACGACTTCCATTGAGGCTCTCTTGCCCTAGTAACCAGAATTGGTAAGGGAGAACTGCTGCCACCTTGTGGCCGTTTCACACAACAGCAGCTTTAATCCCAGCGCTAATGGTCAGTTGATATTCAAAATCATTGCAGGCCCGTAAATGACACCTGCCCTGAAAACAAATGCTGGGGTCACATATCGACCAAAAATTTCAAAGGACGTCCATATTTCAAAACGACCATTTCAAAAGGCATATTTTATGCACATTAGTTTTCTGCTTCTTTTTCTTTCTTTCCTTCTTGGTTAAAAAAACGGGAATGGAAAAAGGCATCCCTCAGAAGGGGCGAAAAGTTGCAAACGAATCAATGGACAAAGGTTTAATCTCCAATATATATAAACAGCTCATGCAGCTTAATATTAAAAAAAACAAACAACCCAATACAAAAATGGGCAGAAGATCTAAAGATACGTTTCTTCAAAGAAGACACAGAGATGGCCAAGACGCACATGAAAAGCTGCTCAACAGCACTAATTATTAGAGAAATGCAAATCAAAACTACAATGAGGTATCACCTCACACTGTTAGAATCGGCATCATCAGAAAATCTACAGACAACAAATTCTGGGGAGGGTGTGGACAAAAGGAGCCCTCTTCCACTATTGGTGGGAATGTAAATTGATACAGTCACTATGGAGAACAGTATGGAGTTTCGTTAAAAAAAAAACTAGAAATAGAATTACCATCTGATCCAGCAATCCCACTTCTGGGCATATACCCAAAGAACACCATAAATCAAAAAGGCACATTCACCACAATGTTCATTGCAGCACTATTTACAATAGCCAGGTAATGGAAGCAACCTAAATGCCCACAGACAGATGAATGGATAAAGATGTGGTACATGTATAAAATGGAATATTACTCAGCCATAAAACGGAATGAAACTGGGTCATTTGTAGAGACATCGATGGATCTAGAGACTGTCATACAGAATGAAGTCAGTCAGAAAGAGGAAAACAAATATTGTATATTAATGCATATATGTGGAACCTAAAAACTGGTACAGATGAACTGGTTTGCAGGGAAGAAATAGAGACAGAGGTAGAGAACAAACGTATGGACACCAAGTGTGGGAAGCCATGGTGTGGTGGTGGTGGGATGAGTTGGGAGATTGGGATTGACCTGCATACATGTATATGCATAAAATACATAACTAATAATAACCTGCTGTATAAAAAAATAAATAAAATTAAATTTCAAAATTAAAAAAATAATATTTAAAAATAATACAGAAAAAAGTTCTTCCCTTCACACAGATGTATTTACAGGAATGAATTATTTCCATGCTTATATCTATAAATACATAAAACAGGAATAAAATCTAACCTGAACCATAAAAGAAAAAAAAAAACCTGAACCCACCAGTTATACAGAGGAAAACCCTATCAGGGCACTTGCTCCAGCGGTAAACAATTCTGAAATGGGTCTGAGGTGGGGAATCATCTCCCATACAGCCAGCAACCCACACCCCACGCAAGGAGCGTCCTCATTGCAAAGCTGGGGGATCGTGCAGAGGCATCTCTGAATAAAGGTGAGCTGAGCCCCAGGCCAGCTGCTGCTGAACTGTTCCCACCCTTCCCAGGTAAAACACCTGAATATGTACAAGGGCTTGAAAGACTAGAGGAAGGGCCATGGAGCCACACCAGCAACAGCACGCAGGCCAACTTGGTGCCTGCAGGCCAGCCAGGGTGGTCCTGCCCCCGGGCGCTCTTCCGGAAGCTTTCCATTGTCCTGCCTGAGATACCCCACCTGTCCCGGCCCCCACTGCTTTTTTCCTTCCTCACCTCTGTCCGGAGAGAAATTCCAGCGGAAGGTATGGGTGACACATCCTCTTCTTTACAGGTGGCAGCCTGGCAACTCCTGCAGAAAGGCCAGCAGAACCCCACTCACACCGGGCCACCAACAAAGCTGTGGCCCCTCATTCCCTCCCACCAACACCGCCCCGAGACTGCTGACGGGGCAGAGAATATGGAGTCAGGAACAGCTTCAGGGGCTATTGCTGCCTGGAGCGCTGTTTATATTGACCTCAACCAGGCACACCTGGGGAGGGCTGGGCGGCAGGGTAAGGCTGCCCAGGTCAGCTAATCCACAACACTCAGGCAATCACATTGTTGAAAACGGACCTCGCTAAGGCAGAAGAGAAGCCAAGGAAAAAAAGAACACAATGCCATTTGCACCACCGTAGATGAGTCTAGAGGTAATCACGTGACTTGCAGTAAGTCAGAAAGTGAAAGACACATATCATATCATATCACTTATAGGTGTTACCTAAAAATGGATACCAGGGCAGATATTTCCACCGAGAAGGGCAATCAGAGATTCATTAAACAAACTTATGGTTCACCAATGGAAAGGTGTGAGGATTGGTTTCATTACGATATCGGGGTTAACAGACTTATACAAACACAGGTGACATATATAATCACCAAAGACCTACGGAATACCAAAAGACTACTCAACATTCTGTCATAACGTACATGAGAAAAGGATCCCAGGAAAAACAGACATGTGTATATGTGTAAAAGAACCAACCACATCTTCCACACCTCCAACAATCAAACTTGCTGTAATAAAAAATAAAAATTAAATTAAAAACACGAACAAGAAGTAGGGAGACAAACTTGAGGGGCTTTCTCCTGGCACATTCCATTCTAAATTCCAATCTAGAACACGACTTCCATTGAGGCTCTCTTGCCCTAGTAACCAGAATTGGTAAGGGAGAACTGCTGCCACCTTGTGGCCGTTTCACACAACAGCAGCTTTAATCCCAGCGCTAATGGTCAGTTGATATTCAAAATCATTGCAGGCCCGTAAATGACACCTGCCCTGAAAACAAATGCTGGGGTCACATATCGACCAAAAATTTCAAAGGACGTCCATATTTCAAAACGACCATTTCAAAAGGCATATTTTATGCACATTAGTTTTCTGCTTCTTTTTCTTTCTTTCCTTCTTGGTTAAAAAAACGGGAATGGAAAAAGGCATCCCTCAGAAGGGGCGAAAAGTTGCAAACGAATCAATGGACAAAGGTTTAATCTCCAATATATATAAACAGCTCATGCAGCTTAATATTAAAAAAAACAAACAACCCAATACAAAAATGGGCAGAAGATCTAAAGATACGTTTCTTCAAAGAAGACACAGAGATGGCCAAGACGCACATGAAAAGCTGCTCAACAGCACTAATTATTAGAGAAATGCAAATCAAAACTACAATGAGGTATCACCTCACACTGTTAGAATCGGCATCATCAGAAAATCTACAGACAACAAATTCTGGGGAGGGTGTGGACAAAAGGAGCCCTCTTCCACTATTGGTGGGAATGTAAATTGATACAGTCACTATGGAGAACAGTATGGAGTTTCGTTAAAAAAAAAACTAGAAATAGAATTACCATCTGATCCAGCAATCCCACTTCTGGGCATATACCCAAAGAACACCATAAATCAAAAAGGCACATTCACCACAATGTTCATTGCAGCACTATTTACAATAGCCAGGTAATGGAAGCAACCTAAATGCCCACAGACAGATGAATGGATAAAGATGTGGTACATGTATAAAATGGAATATTACTCAGCCATAAAACGGAATGAAACTGGGTCATTTGTAGAGACATCGATGGATCTAGAGACTGTCATACAGAATGAAGTCAGTCAGAAAGAGGAAAACAAATATTGTATATTAATGCATATATGTGGAACCTAAAAACTGGTACAGATGAACTGGTTTGCAGGGAAGAAATAGAGACAGAGGTAGAGAACAAACGTATGGACACCAAGTGTGGGAAGCCATGGTGTGGTGGTGGTGGGATGAGTTGGGAGATTGGGATTGACCTGCATACATGTATATGCATAAAATACATAACTAATAATAACCTGCTGTATAAAAAAATAAATAAAATTAAATTTCAAAATTAAAAAAAATAATATTTAAAAATAATACAGAAAAAAGTTCTTCCCTTCACACAGATGTATTTACAGGAATGAATTATTTCCATGCTTATATCTATAAATACATAAAACAGGAATAAAATCTAACCTGAACCATAAAAGAAAAAAAAAAACCTGAACCCACCAGTTATACAGAGGAAAACCCTATCAGGGCACTTGCTCCAGCGGTAAACAATTCTGAAATGGGTCTGAGGTGGGGAATCATCTCCCATACAGCCAGCAACCCACACCCCACGCAAGGAGCGTCCTCATTGCAAAGCTGGGGGATCGTGCAGAGGCATCTCTGAATAAAGGTGAGCTGAGCCCCAGGCCAGCTGCTGCTGAACTGTTCCCACCCTTCCCAGGTAAAACACCTGAATATGTACAAGGGCTTGAAAGACTAGAGGAAGGGCCATGGAGCCACACCAGCAACAGCACGCAGGCCAACTTGGTGCCTGCAGGCCAGCCAGGGTGGTCCTGCCCCCGGGCGCTCTTCCGGAAGCTTTCCATTGTCCTGCCTGAGATACCCCACCTGTCCCGGCCCCCACTGCTTTTTTCCTTCCTCACCTCTGTCCGGAGAGAAATTCCAGCGGAAGGTATGGGTGACACATCCTCTTCTTTACAGGTGGCAGCCTGGCAACTCCTGCAGAAAGGCCAGCAGAACCCCACTCACACCGGGCCACCAACAAAGCTGTGGCCCCTCATTCCCTCCCACCAGCACCGCCCCGAGACTGCTGACGGGGCAGAGAATATGGAGTCAGGAACAGCTTCAGGGGCTATTGCTGCCTGGAGCGCTGTTTATATTGACCTCAACCAGGCACACCTGGGGAGGGCTGGGCGGCAGGGTAAGGCTGCCCAGGTCAGCTAATCCACAACACTCAGGCAATCACATTGTTGAAAACGGACCTCGCTAAGGCAGAAGAGAAGCCAAGGAAAAAAAGAACACAATGCCATTTGCACCACCGTAGATGAGTCTAGAGGTAATCACGTGACTTGCAGTAAGTCAGAAAGTGAAAGACACATATCATATCATATCACTTATAGGTGTTACCTAAAAATGGATACCAGGGCAGATATTTCCACCGAGAAGGGCAATCAGAGATTCATTAAACAAACTTATGGTTCACCAATGGAAAGGTGTGAGGATTGGTTTCATTACGATATCGGGGTTAACAGACTTATACAAACACAGGTGACATATATAATCACCAAAGACCTACGGAATACCAAAAGACTACTCAACATTCTGTCATAACGTACATGAGAAAAGGATCCCAGGAAAAACAGACATGTGTATATGTGTAAAAGAACCAACCACATCTTCCACACCTCCAACAATCAAACTTGCTGTAATAAAAAATAAAAATTAAATTAAAAACACGAACAAGAAGTAGGGAGACAAACTTGAGGGGCTTTCTCCTGGCACATTCCATTCTAAATTCCAATCTAGAACACGACTTCCATTGAGGCTCTCTTGCCCTAGTAACCAGAATTGGTAAGGGAGAACTGCTGCCACCTTGTGGCCGTTTCACACAACAGCAGCTTTAATCCCAGCGCTAATGGTCAGTTGATATTCAAAATCATTGCAGGCCCGTAAATGACACCTGCCCTGAAAACAAATGCTGGGGTCACATATCGACCAAAAATTTCAAAGGACGTCCATATTTCAAAACGACCATTTCAAAAGGCATATTTTATGCACATTAGTTTTCTGCTTCTTTTTCTTTCTTTCCTTTTTGGTTAAAAAAACGGGAATGGAAAAAGGCATCCCTCAGAAGGGGCGAAAAGTTGCAAACGAATCAATGGACAAAGGTTTAATCTCCAATATATATAAACAGCTCATGCAGCTTAATATTAAAAAAAACAAACAACCCAATACAAAAATGGGCAGAAGATCTAAAGATACGTTTCTTCAAAGAAGACACAGAGATGGCCAAGACGCACATGAAAAGCTGCTCAACAGCACTAATTATTAGAGAAATGCAAATCAAAACTACAATGAGGTATCACCTCACACTGTTAGAATCGGCATCATCAGAAAATCTACAGACAACAAATTCTGGGGAGGGTGTGGACAAAAGGAGCCCTCTTCCACTATTGGTGGGAATGTAAATTGATACAGTCACTATGGAGAACAGTATGGAGTTTCGTTAAAAAAAAAACTAGAAATAGAATTACCATCTGATCCAGCAATCCCACTTCTGGGCATATACCCAAAGAACACCATAAATCAAAAAGGCACATTCACCACAATGTTCATTGCAGCACTATTTACAATAGCCAGGTAATGGAAGCAACCTAAATGCCCACAGACAGATGAATGGATAAAGATGTGGTACATGTATAAAATGGAATATTACTCAGCCATAAAACGGAATGAAACTGGGTCATTTGTAGAGACATCGATGGATCTAGAGACTGTCATACAGAATGAAGTCAGTCAGAAAGAGGAAAACAAATATTGTATATTAATGCATATATGTGGAACCTAAAAACTGGTACAGATGAACTGGTTTGCAGGGAAGAAATAGAGACAGAGGTAGAGAACAAACGTATGGACACCAAGTGTGGGAAGCCATGGTGTGGTGGTGGTGGGATGAGTTGGGAGATTGGGATTGACCTGCATACATGTATATGCATAAAATACATAACTAATAATAACCTGCTGTATAAAAAAATAAATAAAATTAAATTTCAAAATTAAAAAAAATAATATTTAAAAATAATACAGAAAAAAGTTCTTCCCTTCACACAGATGTATTTACAGGAATGAATTATTTCCATGCTTATATCTATAAATACATAAAAGAGGAATAAAATCTAACTTGAACCATAAAAGAAAAAAAAAAAACCTGAACCCACCAGTTATACAGAGGAAAACCCTATCAGGGCACATGCTCCAGCGGTAAACAATTCTGAAATGGGTCTGAGGTGGGGAATCATCTCCCATACAGCCAGCAACCCACACCCCACGCAAGGAGCGTCCTCATTGCAAAGCTGGGGGATCGTGCAGAGGCATCTCTGAATAAAGGTGAGCTGAGCCCCAGGCCAGCTGCTGCTGAACTGTTCCCACCCTTCCCAGGTAAAACACCTGAATATGTACAAGGGCTTGAAAGACTAGAGGAAGGGCCATGGAGCCACACCAGCAACAGCACGCAGGCCAACTTGGTGCCTGCAGGCCAGCCAGGGTGGTCCTGCCCCCGGGCGCTCATCGGGAAGCTTTCCATTGTCCTGCCTGAGATACCCCACCTGTCCCGGCCCCCACTGCTTTTTTCCTTCCTCACCTCTGTCCGGAGAGAAATTCCAGCGGAAGGTATGGGTGACACATCCTCTTCTTTACAGGTGGCAGCCTGGCAACTCCTGCAGAAAGGCCAGCAGAACCCCACTCACACCGGGCCACCAACAAAGCTGTGGCCCCTCATTCCCTCCCACCAGCACCGCCCCGAGACTGCTGACGGGGCAGAGAATATGGAGTCAGGAACAGCTTCAGGGGCTATTGCTGCCTGGAGCGCTGTTTATATTGACCTCAACCAGGCACACCTGGGGAGGGCTGGGCGGCAGGGTAAGGCTGCCCAGGTCAGCTAATCCACAACACTCAGGCAATCACATTGTTGAAAACGGACCTCGCTAAGGCAGAAGAGAAGCCAAGGAAAAAAAGAACACAATGCCATTTGCACCACCGTAGATGAGTCTAGAGGTAATCACGTGACTTTCAGTAAGTCAGAAAGTGAAAGACACATATCATATCATATCACTTATAGGTGTTACCTAAAAATGGATACCAGGGCAGATATTTCCACCGAGAAGGGCAATCAGAGATTCATTAAACAAACTAATGGTTCACCAATGGAAAGGTGTGAGGATTGGTTTCATTACGATATCGGGGTTAACAGACTTATACAAACACAGGTGACATATATAATCACCAAAGACCTACGGAATACCAAAAGACTACTCAACATTCTGTCATAACGTACATGAGAAAAGGATCCCAGGAAAAACAGACATGTGTATATGTGTAAAAGAACCAACCACATCTTCCACACCTCCAACAATCAAACTTGCTGTAATAAAAAATAAAAATTAAATTAAAAACACGAACAAGAAGTAGGGAGACAAACTTGAGGGGCTTTCTCCTGGCACATTCCATTCTAAATTCCAATCTAGAACACGACTTCCATTGAGGCTCTCTTGCCCTAGTAACCAGAATTGGTAAGGGAGAACTGCTGCCACCTTGTGGCCGTTTCACACAACAGCAGCTTTAATCCCAGCGCTAATGGTCAGTTGATATTCAAAATCATTGCAGGCCCGTAAATGACACCTGCCCTGAAAACAAATGCTGGGGTCACATATCGACCAAAAATTTCAAAGGACGTCCATATTTCAAAACGACCATTTCAAAAGGCATATTTTATGCACATTAGTTTTCTGCTTCTTTTTCTTTCTTTCCTTTTTGGTTAAAAAAACGGGAATGGAAAAAGGCATCCCTCAGAAGGGGCGAAAAGTTGCAAACGAATCAATGGACAAAGGTTTAATCTCCAATATATATAAACAGCTCATGCAGCTTAATATTAAAAAAAACAAACAACCCAATACAAAAATGGGCAGAAGATCTAAAGATACGTTTCTTCAAAGAAGACACAGAGATGGCCAAGACGCACATGAAAAGCTGCTCAACAGCACTAATTATTAGAGAAATGCAAATCAAAACTACAATGAGGTATCACCTCACACTGTTAGAATCGGCATCATCAGAAAATCTACAGACAACAAATTCTGGGGAGGGTGTGGACAAAAGGAGCCCTCTTCCACTATTGGTGGGAATGTAAATTGATACAGTCACTATGGAGAACAGTATGGAGTTTCGTTAAAAAAAAAACTAGAAATAGAATTACCATCTGATCCAGCAATCCCACTTCTGGGCATATACCCAAAGAACACCATAAATCAAAAAGGCACATTCACCACAATGTTCATTGCAGCACTATTTACAATAGCCAGGTAATGGAAGCAACCTAAATGCCCACAGACAGATGAATGGATAAAGATGTGGTACATGTATAAAATGGAATATTACTCAGCCATAAAACGGAATGAAACTGGGTCATTTGTAGAGACATCGATGGATCTAGAGACTGTCATACAGAATGAAGTCAGTCAGAAAGAGGAAAACAAATATTGTATATTAATGCATATATGTGGAACCTAAAAACTGGTACAGATGAACTGGTTTGCAGGGAAGAAATAGAGACAGAGGTAGAGAACAAACGTATGGACACCAAGTGTGGGAAGCCATGGTGTGGTGGTGGTGGGATGAGTTGGGAGATTGGGATTGACCTGCATACATGTATATGCATAAAATACATAACTAATAATAACCTGCTGTATAAAAAAATAAATAAAATTAAATTTCAAAATTAAAAAAAATAATATTTAAAAATAATACAGAAAAAAGTTCTTCCCTTCACACAGATGTATTTACAGGAATGAATTATTTCCATGCTTATATCTATAAATACATAAAAGAGGAATAAAATCTAACTTGAACCATAAAAGAAAAAAAAAAAACCTGAACCCACCAGTTATACAGAGGAAAACCCTATCAGGGCACATGCTCCAGCGGTAAACAATTCTGAAATGGGTCTGAGGTGGGGAATCATCTCCCATACAGCCAGCAACCCACACCCCACGCAAGGAGCGTCCTCATTGCAAAGCTGGGGGATCGTGCAGAGGCATCTCTGAATAAAGGTGAGCTGAGCCCCAGGCCAGCTGCTGCTGAACTGTTCCCACCCTTCCCAGGTAAAACACCTGAATATGTACAAGGGCTTGAAAGACTAGAGGAAGGGCCATGGAGCCACACCAGCAACAGCACGCAGGCCAACTTGGTGCCTGCAGGCCAGCCAGGGTGGTCCTGCCCCCGGGCGCTCATCGGGAAGCTTTCCATTGTCCTGCCTGAGATACCCCACCTGTCCCGGCCCCCACTGCTTTTTTCCTTCCTCACCTCTGTCCGGAGAGAAATTCCAGCGGAAGGTATGGGTGACACATCCTCTTCTTTACAGGTGGCAGCCTGGCAACTCCTGCAGAAAGGCCAGCAGAACCCCACTCACACCGGGCCACCAACAAAGCTGTGGCCCCTCATTCCCTCCCACCAGCACCGCCCCGAGACTGCTGACGGGGCAGAGAATATGGAGTCAGGAACAGCTTCAGGGG
Source organism: Mesoplodon bidens (assembly GCF_964165515.1). Taxonomy (NCBI): domain Eukaryota; kingdom Metazoa; phylum Chordata; class Mammalia; order Artiodactyla; family Ziphiidae; genus Mesoplodon; species Mesoplodon bidens. The sequence continues at coordinate 1,955,242 of NW_027671580.1, read as the reverse complement.
CTATTGCTGCCTGGAGCGCTGTTTATATTGACCTCAACCAGGCACACCTGGGGAGGGCTGGGCGGCAGGGTAAGGCTGCCCAGGTCAGCTAATCCACAACACTCAGGCAATCACATTGTTGAAAACGGACCTCGCTAAGGCAGAAGAGAAGCCAAGGAAAAAAAGAACACAATGCCATTTGCACCACCGTAGATGAGTCTAGAGGTAATCACGTGACTTGCAGTAAGTCAGAAAGTGAAAGACACATATCATATCATATCACTTATAGGTGTTACCTAAAAATGGATACCAGGGCAGATATTTCCACCGAGAAGGGCAATCAGAGATTCATTAAACAAACTAATGGTTCACCAATGGAAAGGTGTGAGGATTGGTTTCATTACGATATCGGGGTTAACAGACTTATACAAACACAGGTGACATATATAATCACCAAAGACCTACGGAATACCAAAAGACTACTCAACATTCTGTCATAACGTACATGAGAAAAGGATCCCAGGAAAAACAGACATGTGTATATGTGTAAAAGAACCAACCACATCTTCCACACCTCCAACAATCAAACTTGCTGTAATAAAAAATAAAAATTAAATTAAAAACACGAACAAGAAGTAGGGAGACAAACTTGAGGGGCTTTCTCCTGGCACATTCCATTCTAAATTCCAATCTAGAACACGACTTCCATTGAGGCTCTCTTGCCCTAGTAACCAGAATTGGTAAGGGAGAACTGCTGCCACCTTGTGGCCGTTTCACACAACAGCAGCTTTAATCCCAGCGCTAATGGTCAGTTGATATTCAAAATCATTGCAGGCCCGTAAATGACACCTGCCCTGAAAACAAATGCTGGGGTCACATATCGACCAAAAATTTCAAAGGACGTCCATATTTCAAAACGACCATTTCAAAAGGCATATTTTATGCACATTAGTTTTCTGCTTCTTTTTCTTTCTTTCCTTTTTGGTTAAAAAAACGGGAATGGAAAAAGGCATCCCTCAGAAGGGGCGAAAAGTTGCAAACGAATCAATGGACAAAGGTTTAATCTCCAATATATATAAACAGCTCATGCAGCTTAATATTAAAAAAAACAAACAACCCAATACAAAAATGGGCAGAAGATCTAAAGATACGTTTCTTCAAAGAAGACACAGAGATGGCCAAGACGCACATGAAAAGCTGCTCAACAGCACTAATTATTAGAGAAATGCAAATCAAAACTACAATGAGGTATCACCTCACACTGTTAGAATCGGCATCATCAGAAAATCTACAGACAACAAATTCTGGGGAGGGTGTGGACAAAAGGAGCCCTCTTCCACTATTGGTGGGAATGTAAATTGATACAGTCACTATGGAGAACAGTATGGAGTTTCGTTAAAAAAAAAACTAGAAATAGAATTACCATCTGATCCAGCAATCCCACTTCTGGGCATATACCCAAAGAACACCATAAATCAAAAAGGCACATTCACCACAATGTTCATTGCAGCACTATTTACAATAGCCAGGTAATGGAAGCAACCTAAATGCCCACAGACAGATGAATGGATAAAGATGTGGTACATGTATAAAATGGAATATTACTCAGCCATAAAACGGAATGAAACTGGGTCATTTGTAGAGACATCGATGGATCTAGAGACTGTCATACAGAATGAAGTCAGTCAGAAAGAGGAAAACAAATATTGTATATTAATGCATATATGTGGAACCTAAAAACTGGTACAGATGAACTGGTTTGCAGGGAAGAAATAGAGACAGAGGTAGAGAACAAACGTATGGACACCAAGTGTGGGAAGCCATGGTGTGGTGGTGGTGGGATGAGTTGGGAGATTGGGATTGACCTGCATACATGTATATGCATAAAATACATAACTAATAATAACCTGCTGTATAAAAAAATAAATAAAATTAAATTTCAAAATTAAAAAAAATAATATTTAAAAATAATACAGAAAAAAGTTCTTCCCTTCACACAGATGTATTTACAGGAATGAATTATTTCCATGCTTATATCTATAAATACATAAAAGAGGAATAAAATCTAACTTGAACCATAAAAGAAAAAAAAAAAACCTGAACCCACCAGTTATACAGAGGAAAACCCTATCAGGGCACATGCTCCAGCGGTAAACAATTCTGAAATGGGTCTGAGGTGGGGAATCATCTCCCATACAGCCAGCAACCCACACCCCACGCAAGGAGCGTCCTCATTGCAAAGCTGGGGGATCGTGCAGAGGCATCTCTGAATAAAGGTGAGCTGAGCCCCAGGCCAGCTGCTGCTGAACTGTTCCCACCCTTCCCAGGTAAAACACCTGAATATGTACAAGGGCTTGAAAGACTAGAGGAAGGGCCATGGAGCCACACCAGCAACAGCACGCAGGCCAACTTGGTGCCTGCAGGCCAGCCAGGGTGGTCCTGCCCCCGGGCGCTCATCGGGAAGCTTTCCATTGTCCTGCCTGAGATACCCAACCTGTCCCGGCCCCCACTGCTTTTTTCCTTCCTCACCTCTGTCCGGAGAGAAATTCCAGCGGAAGGTATGGGTGACACATCCTCTTCTTTACAGGTGGCAGCCTGGCAACTCCTGCAGAAAGGCCAGCAGAACCCCACTCACACCGGGCCACCAACAAAGCTGTGGCCCCTCATTCCCTCCCACCAGCACCGCCCCGAGACTGCTGACGGGGCAGAGAATATGGAGTCAGGAACAGCTTCAGGGGCTATTGCTGCCTGGAGCGCTGTTTATATTGACCTCAACCAGGCACACCTGGGGAGGGCTGGGCGGCAGGGTAAGGCTGCCCAGGTCAGCTAATCCACAACACTCAGGCAATCACATTGTTGAAAACGGACCTCGCTAAGGCAGAAGAGAAGCCAAGGAAAAAAAGAACACAATGCCATTTGCACCACCGTAGATGAGTCTAGAGGTAATCACGTGACTTGCAGTAAGTCAGAAAGTGAAAGACACATATCATATCATATCACTTATAGGTGTTACCTAAAAATGGATACCAGGGCAGATATTTCCACCGAGAAGGGCAATCAGAGATTCATTAAACAAACTTATGGTTCACCAATGGAAAGGTGTGAGGATTGGTTTCATTACGATATCGGGGTTAACAGACTTATACAAACACAGGTGACATATATAATCACCAAAGACCTACGGAATACCAAAAGACTACTCAACATTCTGTCATAACGTACATGAGAAAAGGATCCCAGGAAAAACAGACATGTGTATATGTGTAAAAGAACCAACCACATCTTCCACACCTCCAACAAGCCAAACATTGTAATCAAACTTGCTGTAATAAAAAATAAAAATTAAATTAAAAACACGAACAAGAAGTAGGGAGACAAACTTGAGGGGCTTTCTCCTGGCACATTCCATTCTAAATTCCAATCTAGAACACGACTTCCATTGAGGCTCTCTTGCCCTAGTAACCAGAATTGGTAAGGGAGAACTGCTGCCACCTTGTGGCCGTTTCACACAACAGCAGCTTTAATCCCAGCGCTAATGGTCAGTTGATATTCAAAATCATTGCAGGCCCGTAAATGACACCTGCCCTGAAAACAAATGCTGGGGTCACATATCGACCAAAAATTTCAAAGGACGTCCATATTTCAAAACGACCATTTCAAAAGGCATATTTTATGCACATTAGTTTTCTGCTTCTTTTTCTTTCTTTCCTTTTTGGTTAAAAAAACGGGAATGGAAAAAGGCATCCCTCAGAAGGGGCGAAAAGTTGCAAACGAATCAATGGACAAAGGTTTAATCTCCAATATATATAAACAGCTCATGCAGCTTAATATTAAAAAAACAAACAACCCAATACAAAAATGGGCAGAAGATCTAAAGATACGTTTCTTCAAAGAAGACACAGAGATGGCCAAGACGCACATGAAAAGCTGCTCAACAGCACTAATTATTAGAGAAATGCAAATCAAAACTACAATGAGGTATCACCTCACACTGTTAGAATCGGCATCATCAGAAAATCTACAGACAACAAATTCTGGGGAGGGTGTGGACAAAAGGAGCCCTCTTCCACTATTGGTGGGAATGTAAATTGATACAGTCACTATGGAGAACAGTATGGAGTTTCGTTAAAAAAAAAACTAGAAATAGAATTACCATCTGATCCAGCAATCCCACTTCTGGGCATATACCCAAAGAACACCATAAATCAAAAAGGCACATTCACCACAATGTTCATTGCAGCACTATTTACAATAGCCAGGTAATGGAAGCAACCTAAATGCCCACAGACAGATGAATGGATAAAGATGTGGTACATGTATAAAATGGAATATTACTCAGCCATAAAACGGAATGAAACTGGGTCATTTGTAGAGACATCGATGGATCTAGAGACTGTCATACAGAATGAAGTAAGTCAGAAAGAGGAAAACAAATATTGTATATTAATGCATATATGTGGAACCTAAAAACTGGTACAGATGAACTGGTTTGCAGGGAAGAAATAGAGACAGAGGTAGAGAACAAACGTATGGACACCAAGTGTGGGAAGCCATGGTGTGGTGGTGGTGGGATGAGTTGGGAGATTGGGATTGACCTGCATACATGTATATGCATAAAATACATAACTAATAATAACCTGCTGTATAAAAAAATAAATAAAATTAAATTTCAAAATTAAAAAAAATAATATTTAAAAATAATACAGAAAAAAGTTCTTCCCTTCACACAGATGTATTTACAGGAATGAATTATTTCCATGCTTATATCTATAAATACATAAAACAGGAATAAAATCTAACCTGAACCATAAAAGAAAAAAAAAAACCTGAACCCACCAGTTATACAGAGGAAAACCCTATCAGGGCACTTGCTCCAGCGGTAAACAATTCTGAAATGGGTCTGAGGTGGGGAATCATCTCCCATACAGCCAGCAACCCACACCCCACGCAAGGAGCGTCCTCATTGCAAAGCTGGGGGATCGTGCAGAGGCATCTCTGAATAAAGGTGAGCTGAGCCCCAGGCCAGCTGCTGCTGAACTGTTCCCACCCTTCCCAGGTAAAACACCTGAATATGTACAAGGGCTTGAAAGACTAGAGGAAGGGCCATGGAGCCACACCAGCAACAGCACGCAGGCCAACTTGGTGCCTGCAGGCCAGCCAGGGTGGTCCTGCCCCCGGGCGCTCTTCCGGAAGCTTTCCATTGTCCTGCCTGAGATACCCCACCTGTCCCGGCCCCCACTGCTTTTTTCCTTCCTCACCTCTGTCCGGAGAGAAATTCCAGCGGAAGGTATGGGTGACACATCCTCTTCTTTACAGGTGGCAGCCTGGCAACTCCTGCAGAAAGGCCAGCAGAACCCCACTCACACCGGGCCACCAACAAAGCTGTGGCCCCTCATTCCCTCCCACCAACACCGCCCCGAGACTGCTGACGGGGCAGAGAATATGGAGTCAGGAACAGCTTCAGGGGCTATTGCTGCCTGGAGCGCTGTTTATATTGACCTCAACCAGGCACACCTGGGGAGGGCTGGGCGGCAGGGTAAGGCTGCCCAGGTCAGCTAATCCACAACACTCAGGCAATCACATTGTTGAAAACGGACCTCGCTAAGGCAGAAGAGAAGCCAAGGAAAAAAAGAACACAATGCCATTTGCACCACCGTAGATGAGTCTAGAGGTAATCACGTGACTTGCAGTAAGTCAGAAAGTGAAAGACACATATCATATCATATCACTTATAGGTGTTACCTAAAAATGGATACCAGGGCAGATATTTCCACCGAGAAGGGCAATCAGAGATTCATTAAACAAACTTATGGTTCACCAATGGAAAGGTGTGAGGATTGGTTTCATTACGATATCGGGGTTAACAGACTTATACAAACACAGGTGACATATATAATCACCAAAGACCTACGGAATACCAAAAGACTACTCAACATTCTGTCATAACGTACATGAGAAAAGGATCCCAGGAAAAACAGACATGTGTATATGTGTAAAAGAACCAACCACATCTTCCACACCTCCAACAATCAAACTTGCTGTAATAAAAAATAAAAATTAAATTAAAAACACGAACAAGATGTAGGGAGACAAACTTGAGGGGCTTTCTCCTGGCACATTCCATTCTAAATTCCAATCTAGAACACGACTTCCATTGAGGCTCTCTTGCCCTAGTAACCAGAATTGGTAAGGGAGAACTGCTGCCACCTTGTGGCCGTTTCACACAACAGCAGCTTTAATCCCAGCGCTAATGGTCAGTTGATATTCAAAATCATTGCAGGCCCGTAAATGACACCTGCCCTGAAAACAAATGCTGGGGTCACATATCGACCAAAAATTTCAAAGGACGTCCATATTTCAAAACGACCATTTCAAAAGGCATATTTTATGCACATTAGTTTTCTGCTTCTTTTTCTTTCTTTCCTTCTTGGTTAAAAAAACGGGAATGGAAAAAGGCATCCCTCAGAAGGGGCGAAAAGTTGCAAACGAATCAATGGACAAAGGTTTAATCTCCAATATATATAAACAGCTCATGCAGCTTAATATTAAAAAAAACAAACAACCCAATACAAAAATGGGCAGAAGATCTAAAGATACGTTTCTTCAAAGAAGACACAGAGATGGCCAAGACGCACATGAAAAGCTGCTCAACAGCACTAATTATTAGAGAAATGCAAATCAAAACTACAATGAGGTATCACCTCACACTGTTAGAATCGGCATCATCAGAAAATCTACAGACAACAAATTCTGGGGAGGGTGTGGACAAAAGGAGCCCTCTTCCACTATTGGTGGGAATGTAAATTGATACAGTCACTATGGAGAACAGTATGGAGTTTCGTTAAAAAAAAAACTAGAAATAGAATTACCATCTGATCCAGCAATCCCACTTCTGGGCATATACCCAAAGAACACCATAAATCAAAAAGGCACATTCACCACAATGTTCATTGCAGCACTATTTACAATAGCCAGGTAATGGAAGCAACCTAAATGCCCACAGACAGATGAATGGATAAAGATGTGGTACATGTATAAAATGGAATATTACTCAGCCATAAAACGGAATGAAACTGGGTCATTTGTAGAGACATCGATGGATCTAGAGACTGTCATACAGAATGAAGTCAGTCAGAAAGAGGAAAACAAATATTGTATATTAATGCATATATGTGGAACCTAAAAACTGGTACAGATGAACTGGTTTGCAGGGAAGAAATAGAGACAGAGGTAGAGAACAAACGTATGGACACCAAGTGTGGGAAGCCATGGTGTGGTGGTGGTGGGATGAGTTGGGAGATTGGGATTGACCTGCATACATGTATATGCATAAAATACATAACTAATAATAACCTGCTGTATAAAAAAATAAATAAAATTAAATTTCAAAATTAAAAAAAATAATATTTAAAAATAATACAGAAAAAAGTTCTTCCCTTCACACAGATGTATTTACAGGAATGAATTATTTCCATGCTTATATCTATAAATACATAAAACAGGAATAAAATCTAACCTGAACCATAAAAGAAAAAAAAAAACCTGAACCCACCAGTTATACAGAGGAAAACCCTATCAGGGCACTTGCTCCAGCGGTAAACAATTCTGAAATGGGTCTGAGGTGGGGAATCATCTCCCATACAGCCAGCAACCCACACCCCACGCAAGGAGCGTCCTCATTGCAAAGCTGGGGGATCGTGCAGAGGCATCTCTGAATAAAGGTGAGCTGAGCCCCAGGCCAGCTGCTGCTGAACTGTTCCCACCCTTCCCAGGTAAAACACCTGAATATGTACAAGGGCTTGAAAGACTAGAGGAAGGGCCATGGAGCCACACCAGCAACAGCACGCAGGCCAACTTGGTGCCTGCAGGCCAGCCAGGGTGGTCCTGCCCCCGGGCGCTCTTCCGGAAGCTTTCCATTGTCCTGCCTGAGATACCCCACCTGTCCCGGCCCCCACTGCTTTTTTCCTTCCTCACCTCTGTCCGGAGAGAAATTCCAGCGGAAGGTATGGGTGACACATCCTCTTCTTTACAGGTGGCAGCCTGGCAACTCCTGCAGAAAGGCCAGCAGAACCCCACTCACACCGGGCCACCAACAAAGCTGTGGCCCCTCATTCCCTCCCACCAGCACCGCCCCGAGACTGCTGACGGGGCAGAGAATATGGAGTCAGGAACAGCTTCAGGGGCTATTGCTGCCTGGAGCGCTGTTTATATTGACCTCAACCAGGCACACCTGGGGAGGGCTGGGCGGCAGGGTAAGGCTGCCCAGGTCAGCTAATCCACAACACTCAGGCAATCACATTGTTGAAAACGGACCTCGCTAAGGCAGAAGAGAAGCCAAGGAAAAAAAGAACACAATGCCATTTGCACCACCGTAGATGAGTCTAGAGGTAATCACGTGACTTGCAGTAAGTCAGAAAGTGAAAGACACATATCATATCATATCACTTATAGGTGTTACCTAAAAATGGATACCAGGGCAGATATTTCCACCGAGAAGGGCAATCAGAGATTCATTAAACAAACTTATGGTTCACCAATGGAAAGGTGTGAGGATTGGTTTCATTACGATATCGGGGTTAACAGACTTATACAAACACAGGTGACATATATAATCACCAAAGACCTACGGAATACCAAAAGACTACTCAACATTCTGTCATAACGTACATGAGAAAAGGATCCCAGGAAAAACAGACATGTGTATATGTGTAAAAGAACCAACCACATCTTCCACACCTCCAACAATCAAACTTGCTGTAATAAAAAATAAAAATTAAATTAAAAACACGAACAAGAAGTAGGGAGACAAACTTGAGGGGCTTTCTCCTGGCACATTCCATTCTAAATTCCAATCTAGAACACGACTTCCATTGAGGCTCTCTTGCCCTAGTAACCAGAATTGGTAAGGGAGAACTGCTGCCACCTTGTGGCCGTTTCACACAACAGCAGCTTTAATCCCAGCGCTAATGGTCAGTTGATATTCAAAATCATTGCAGGCCCGTAAATGACACCTGCCCTGAAAACAAATGCTGGGGTCACATATCGACCAAAAATTTCAAAGGACGTCCATATTTCAAAACGACCATTTCAAAAGGCATATTTTATGCACATTAGTTTTCTGCTTCTTTTTCTTTCTTTCCTTTTTGGTTAAAAAAACGGGAATGGAAAAAGGCATCCCTCAGAAGGGGCAAAAAGTTGCAAACGAATCAATGGACAAAGGTTTAATCTCCAATATATATAAACAGCTCATGCAGCTTAATATTAAAAAAAACAAACAACCCAATACAAAAATGGGCAGAAGATCTAAAGATACGTTTCTTCAAAGAAGACACAGAGATGGCCAAGACGCACATGAAAAGCTGCTCAACAGCACTAATTATTAGAGAAATGCAAATCAAAACTACAATGAGGTATCACCTCACACTGTTAGAATCGGCATCATCAGAAAATCTACAGACAACAAATTCTGGGGAGGGTGTGGACAAAAGGAGCCCTCTTCCACTATTGGTGGGAATGTAAATTGATACAGTCACTATGGAGAACAGTATGGAGTTTCGTTAAAAAAAAAACTAGAAATAGAATTACCATCTGATCCAGCAATCCCACTTCTGGGCATATACCCAAAGAACACCATAAATCAAAAAGGCACATTCACCACAATGTTCATTGCAGCACTATTTACAATAGCCAGGTAATGGAAGCAACCTAAATGCCCACAGACAGATGAATGGATAAAGATGTGGTACATGTATAAAATGGAATATTACTCAGCCATAAAACGGAATGAAACTGGGTCATTTGTAGAGACATCGATGGATCTAGAGACTGTCATACAGAATGAAGTCAGTCAGAAAGAGGAAAACAAATATTGTATATTAATGCATATATGTGGAACCTAAAAACTGGTACAGATGAACTGGTTTGCAGGGAAGAAATAGAGACAGAGGTAGAGAACAAACGTATGGACACCAAGTGTGGGAAGCCATGGTGTGGTGGTGGTGGGATGAGTTGGGAGATTGGGATTGACCTGCATACATGTATATGCATAAAATACATAACTAATAATAACCTGCTGTATAAAAAAATAAATAAAATTAAATTTCAAAATTAAAAAAAATAATATTTAAAAATAATACAGAAAAAAGTTCTTCCCTTCACACAGATGTATTTACAGGAATGAATTATTTCCATGCTTATATCTATAAATACATAAAAGAGGAATAAAATCTAACTTGAACCATAAAAGAAAAAAAAAAAACCTGAACCCACCAATTATACAGAGGAAAACCCTATCAGGGCACTTGCTCCAGCGGTAAACAATTCTGAAATGGGTCTGAGGTGGGGAATCATCTCCCATACAGCCAGCAACCCACACCCCACGCAAGGAGCGTCCTCATTGCAAAGCTGGGGGATCGTGCAGAGGCATCTCTGAATAAAGGTGAGCTGAGCCCCAGGCCAGCTGCTGCTGAACTGTTCCCACCCTTCCCAGGTAAAACACCTGAATATGTACAAGGGCTTGAAAGACTAGAGGAAGGGCCATGGAGCCACACCAGCAACAGCACGCAGGCCAACTTGGTGCCTGCAGGCCAGCCAGGGTGGTCCTGCCCCCGGGCGCTCTTCCGGAAGCTTTCCATTGTCCTGCCTGAGATACCCCACCTGTCCCGGCCCCCACTGCTTTTTTCCTTCCTCACCTCTGTCCGGAGAGAAATTCCAGCGGAAGGTATGGGTGACACATCCTCTTCTTTACAGGTGGCAGCCTGGCAACTCCTGCAGAAAGGCCAGCAGAACCCCACTCACACCGGGCCACCAACAAAGCTGTGGCCCCTCATTCCCTCCCACCAGCACCGCCCCGAGACTGCTGACGGGGCAGAGAATATGGAGTCAGGAACAGCTTCAGGGGCTATTGCTGCCTGGAGCGCTGTTTATATTGACCTCAACCAGGCACACCTGGGGAGGGCTGGGCGGCAGGGTAAGGCTGCCCAGGTCAGCTAATCCACAACACTCAGGCAATCACATTGTTGAAAACGGACCTCGCTAAGGCAGAAGAGAAGCCAAGGAAAAAAAGAACACAATGCCATTTGCACCACCGTAGATGAGTCTAGAGGTAATCACGTGACTTGCAGTAAGTCAGAAAGTGAAAGACACATATCATATCATATCACTTATAGGTGTTACCTAAAAATGGATACCAGGGCAGATATTTCCACCGAGAAGGGCAATCAGAGATTCATTAAACAAACTTATGGTTCACCAATGGAAAGGTGTGAGGATTGGTTTCATTACGATATCGGGGTTAACAGACTTATACAAACACAGGTGACATATATAATCACCAAAGACCTACGGAATACCAAAAGACTACTCAACATTCTGTCATAACGTACATGAGAAAAGGATCCCAGGAAAAACAGACATGTGTATATGTGTAAAAGAACCAACCACATCTTCCACACCTCCAACAAGCCAAACATTGTAATCAAACTTGCTGTAATAAAAAATAAAAATTAAATTAAAAACACGAACAAGAAGTAGGGAGACAAACTTGAGGGGCTTTCTCCTGGCACATTCCATTCTAAATTCCAATCTAGAACACGACTTCCATTGAGGCTCTCTTGCCCTAGTAACCAGAATTGGTAAGGGAGAACTGCTGCCACCTTGTGGCCGTTTCACACAACAGCAGCTTTAATCCCAGCGCTAATGGTCAGTTGATATTCAAAATCATTGCAGGCCCGTAAATGACACCTGCCCTGAAAACAAATGCTGGGGTCACATATCGACCAAAAATTTCAAAGGACGTCCATATTTCAAAACGACCATTTCAAAAGGCATATTTTATGCACATTAGTTTTCTGCTTCTTTTTCTTTCTTTCCTTTTTGGTTAAAAAAACGGGAATGGAAAAAGGCATCCCTCAGAAGGGGCGAAAAGTTGCAAACGAATCAATGGACAAAGGTTTAATCTCCAATATATATAAACAGCTCATGCAGCTTAATATTAAAAAAAACAAACAACCCAATACAAAAATGGGCAGAAGATCTAAAGATACGTTTCTTCAAAGAAGACACAGAGATGGCCAAGACGCACATGAAAAGCTGCTCAACAGCACTAATTATTAGAGAAATGCAAATCAAAACTACAATGAGGTATCACCTCACACTGTTAGAATCGGCATCATCAGAAAATCTACAGACAACAAATTCTGTGGAGGGTGTGGACAAAAGGAGCCCTCTTCCACTATTGGTGGGAATGTAAATTGATACAGTCACTATGGAGAACAGTATGGAGTTTCGTTAAAAAAAAAAACTAGAAATAGAATTACCATCTGATCCAGCAATCCCACTTCTGGGCATATACCCAAAGAACACCATAAATCAAAAAGGCACATTCACCACAATGTTCATTGCAGCACTATTTACAATAGCCAGGTAATGGAAGCAACCTAAATGCCCACAGACAGATGAATGGATAAAGATGTGGTACATGTATAAAACGGAATATTACTCAGCCATAAAACGGAATGAAACTGGGTCATTTGTAGAGACATCGATGGATCTAGAGACTGTCATACAGAATGAAGTCAGTCAGAAAGAGGAAAACAAATATTGTATATTAATGCATATATGTGGAACCTAAAAACTGGTACAGATGAACTGGTTTGCAGGGAAGAAATAGAGACAGAGGTAGAGAACAAACGTATGGACACCAAGTGTGGGAAGCCATGGTGTGGTGGTGGTGGGATGAGTTGGGAGATTGGGATTGACCTGCATACATGTATATGCATAAAATACATAACTAATAATAACCTGCTGTATAAAAAAATAAATAAAATTAAATTTCAAAATTAAAAAAAATAATATTTAAAAATAATACAGAAAAAAGTTCTTCCCTTCACACAGATGTATTTACAGGAATGAATTATTTCCATGCTTATATCTATAAATACATAAAAGAGGAATAAAATCTAACTTGAACCATAAAAGAAAAAAAAAAAACCTGAACCCACCAGTTATACAGAGGAAAACCCTATCAGGGCACTTGCTCCAGCGGTAAACAATTCTGAAATGGGTCTGAGGTGGGGAATCATCTCCCATACAGCCAGCAACCCACACCCCACGCAAGGAGCGTCCTCATTGCAAAGCTGGGGGATCGTGCAGAGGCATCTCTGAATAAAGGTGAGCTGAGCCCCAGGCCAGCTGCTGCTGAACTGTTCCCACCCTTCCCAGGTAAAACACCTGAATATGTACAAGGGCTTGAAAGACTAGAGGAAGGGCCATGGAGCCACACCAGCAACAGCACGCAGGCCAACTTGGTGCCTGCAGGCCAGCCAGGGTGGTCCTGCCCCCGGGCGCTCTTCCGGAAGCTTTCCATTGTCCTGCCTGAGATACCCCACCTGTCCCGGCCCCCACTGCTTTTTTCCTTCCTCACCTCTGTCCGGAGAGAAATTCCAGCGGAAGGTATGGGTGACACATCCTCTTCTTTACAGGTGGCAGCCTGGCAACTCCTGCAGAAAGGCCAGCAGAACCCCACTCACACCGGGCCACCAACAAAGCTGTGGCCCCTCATTCCCTCCCACCAGCACCGCCCCGAGACTGCTGACGGGGCAGAGAATATGGAGTCAGGAACAGCTTCAGGGGCTATTGCTGCCTGGAGCGCTGTTTATATTGACCTCAACCAGGCACACCTGGGGAGGGCTGGGCGGCAGGGTAAGGCTGCCCAGGTCAGCTAATCCACAACACTCAGGCAATCACATTGTTGAAAACGGACCTCGCTAAGGCAGAAGAGAAGCCAAGGAAAAAAAGAACACAATGCCATTTGCACCACCGTAGATGAGTCTAGAGGTAATCACGTGACTTGCAGTAAGTCAGAAAGTGAAAGACACATATCATATCATATCACTTATAGGTGTTACCTAAAAATGGATACCAGGGCAGATATTTCCACCGAGAAGGGCAATCAGAGATTCATTAAACAAACTTATGGTTCACCAATGGAAAGGTGTGAGGATTGGTTTCATTACGATATCGGGGTTAACAGACTTATACAAACACAGGTGACATATATAATCACCAAAGACCTACGGAATACCAAAAGACTACTCAACATTCTGTCATAACGTACATGAGAAAAGGATCCCAGGAAAAACAGACATGTGTATATGTGTAAAAGAACCAACCACATCTTCCACACCTCCAACAATCAAACTTGCTGTAATAAAAAATAAAAATTAAATTAAAAACACGAACAAGAAGTAGGGAGACAAACTTGAGGGGCTTTCTCCTGGCACATTCCATTCTAAATTCCAATCTAGAACACGACTTCCATTGAGGCTCTCTTGCCCTAGTAACCAGAATTGGTAAGGGAGAACTGCTGCCACCTTGTGGCCGTTTCACACAACAGCAGCTTTAATCCCAGCGCTAATGGTCAGTTGATATTCAAAATCATTGCAGGCCCGTAAATGACACCTGCCCTGAAAACAAATGCTGGGGTCACATATCGACCAAAAATTTCAAAGGACGTCCATATTTCAAAACGACCATTTCAAAAGGCATATTTTATGCACATTAGTTTTCTGCTTCTTTTTCTTTCTTTCCTTTTTGGTTAAAAAAACGGGAATGGAAAAAGGCATCCCTCAGAAGGGGCGAAAAGTTGCAAACGAATCAATGGACAAAGGTTTAATCTCCAATATATATAAACAGCTCATGCAGCTTAATATTAAAAAAAACAAACAACCCAATACAAAAATGGGCAGAAGATCTAAAGATACGTTTCTTCAAAGAAGACACAGAGATGGCCAAGACGCACATGAAAAGCTGCTCAACAGCACTAATTATTAGAGAAATGCAAATCAAAACTACAATGAGGTATCACCTCACACTGTTAGAATCGGCATCATCAGAAAATCTACAGACAACAAATTCTGGGGAGGGTGTGGACAAAAGGAGCCCTCTTCCACTATTGGTGGGAATGTAAATTGATACAGTCACTATGGAGAACAGTATGGAGTTTCGTTAAAAAAAAAACTAGAAATAGAATTACCATCTGATCCAGCAATCCCACTTCTGGGCATATACCCAAAGAACACCATAAATCAAAAAGGCACATTCACCACAATGTTCATTGCAGCACTATTTACAATAGCCAGGTAATGGAAGCAACCTAAATGCCCACAGACAGATGAATGGATAAAGATGTGGTACATGTATAAAATGGAATATTACTCAGCCATAAAACGGAATGAAACTGGGTCATTTGTAGAGACATCGATGGATCTAGAGACTGTCATACAGAATGAAGTCAGTCAGAAAGAGGAAAACAAATATTGTATATTAATGCATATATGTGGAACCTAAAAACTGGTACAGATGAACTGGTTTGCAGGGAAGAAATAGAGACAGAGGTAGAGAACAAACGTATGGACACCAAGTGTGGGAAGCCATGGTGTGGTGGTGGTGGGATGAGTTGGGAGATTGGGATTGACCTGCATACATGTATATGCATAAAATACATAACTAATAATAACCTGCTGTATAAAAAAATAAATAAAATTAAATTTCAAAATTAAAAAAAATAATATTTAAAAATAATACAGAAAAAAGTTCTTCCCTTCACACAGATGTATTTACAGGAATGAATTATTTCCATGCTTATATCTATAAATACATAAAAGAGGAATAAAATCTAACTTGAACCATAAAAGAAAAAAAAAACCTGAACCCACCAGTTATACAGAGGAAAACCCTATCAGGGCACTTGCTCCAGCGGTAAACAATTCTGAAATGGGTCTGAGGTGGGGAATCATCTCCCATACAGCCAGCAACCCACACCCCACGCAAGGAGCGTCCTCATTGCAAAGCTGGGGGATCGTGCAGAGGCATCTCTGAATAAAGGTGAGCTGAGCCCCAGGCCAGCTGCTGCTGAACTGTTCCCACCCTTCCCAGGTAAAACACCTGAATATGTACAAGGGCTTGAAAGACTAGAGGAAGGGCCATGGAGCCACACCAGCAACAGCACGCAGGCCAACTTGGTGCCTGCAGGCCAGCCAGGGTGGTCCTGCCCCCGGGCGCTCTTCCGGAAGCTTTCCATTGTCCTGCCTGAGATACCCCACCTGTCCCGGCCCCCACTGCTTTTTTCCTTCCTCACCTCTGTCCAGAGAGAAATTCCAGCGGAAGGTATGGGTGACACATCCTCTTCTTTACAGGTGGCAGCCTGGCAACTCCTGCAGAAAGGCCAGCAGAACCCCACTCACACCGGGCCACCAACAAAGCTGTGGCCCCTCATTCCCTCCCACCAGCACCGCCCCGAGACTGCTGACGGGGCAGAGAATATGGAGTCAGGAACAGCTTCAGGGGCTATTGCTGCCTGGAGCGCTGTTTATATTGACCTCAACCAGGCACACCTGGGGAGGGCTGGGCGGCAGGGTAAGGCTGCCCAGGTCAGCTAATCCACAACACTCAGGCAATCACATTGTTGAAAACGGACCTCGCTAAGGCAGAAGAGAAGCCAAGGAAAAAAAGAACACAATGCCATTTGCACCACCGTAGATGAGTCTAGAGGTAATCACGTGACTTGCAGTAAGTCAGAAAGTGAAAGACACATATCATATCATATCACTTATAGGTGTTACCTAAAAATGGATACCAGGGCAGATATTTCCACCGAGAAGGGCAATCAGAGATTCATTAAACAAACTTATGGTTCACCAATGGAAAGGTGTGAGGATTGGTTTCATTACGATATCGGGGTTAACAGACTTATACAAACACAGGTGACATATATAATCACCAAAGACCTACGGAATACCAAAAGACTACTCAACATTCTGTCATAACGTACATGAGAAAAGGATCCCAGGAAAAACAGACATGTGTATATGTGTAAAAGAACCAACCACATCTTCCACACCTCCAACAAGCCAAACATTGTAATCAAACTTGCTGTAATAAAAAATAAAAATTAAATTAAAAACACGAACAAGAAGTAGGGAGACAAACTTGAGGGGCTTTCTCCTGGCACATTCCATTCTAAATTCCAATCTAGAACACGACTTCCATTGAGGCTCTCTTGCCCTAGTAACCAGAATTGGTAAGGGAGAACTGCTGCCACCTTGTGGCCGTTTCACACAACAGCAGCTTTAATCCCAGCGCTAATGGTCAGTTGATATTCAAAATCATTGCAGGCCCGTAAATGACACCTGCCCTGAAAACAAATGCTGGGGTCACATATCGACCAAAAATTTCAAAGGACGTCCATATTTCAAAACGACCATTTCAAAAGGCATATTTTATGCACATTAGTTTTCTGCTTCTTTTTCTTTCTTTCCTTTTTGGTTAAAAAAACGGGAATGGAAAAAGGCATCCCTCAGAAGGGGCGAAAAGTTGCAAACGAATCAATGGACAAAGGTTTAATCTCCAATATATATAAACAGCTCATGCAGCTTAATATTAAAAAAAACAAACAACCCAATACAAAAATGGGCAGAAGATCTAAAGATACGTTTCTTCAAAGAAGACACAGAGATGGCCAAGACGCACATGAAAAGCTGCTCAACAGCACTAATTATTAGAGAAATGCAAATCAAAACTACAATGAGGTATCACCTCACACTGTTAGAATCGGCATCATCAGAAAATCTACAGACAACAAATTCTGGGGAGGGTGTGGACAAAAGGAGCCCTCTTCCACTATTGGTGGGAATGTAAATTGATACAGTCACTATGGAGAACAGTATGGAGTTTCGTTAAAAAAAAACTAGAAATAGAATTACCATCTGATCCAGCAATCCCACTTCTGGGCATATACCCAAAGAACACCATAAATCAAAAAGGCACATTCACCACAATGTTCATTGCAGCACTATTTACAATAGCCAGGTAATGGAAGCAACCTAAATGCCCACAGACAGATGAATGGATAAAGATGTGGTACATGTATAAAATGGAATATTACTCAGCCATAAAACGGAATGAAACTGGGTCATTTGTAGAGACATCGATGGATCTAGAGACTGTCATACAGAATGAAGTCAGTCAGAAAGAGGAAAACAAATATTGTATATTAATGCATATATGTGGAACCTAAAAACTGGTACAGATGAACTGGTTTGCAGGGAAGAAATAGAGACAGAGGTAGAGAACAAACGTATGGACACCAAGTGTGGGAAGCCATGGTGTGGTGGTGGTGGGATGAGTTGGGAGATTGGGATTGACCTGCATACATGTATATGCATAAAATACATAACTAATAATAACCTGCTGTATAAAAAAATAAATAAAATTAAATTTCAAAATTAAAAAAAATAATATTTAAAAATAATACAGAAAAAAATTTCTTCCCTTCACACAGATGTATTTACAGGAATGAATTATTTCCATGCTTATATCTATAAATACATAAAAGAGGAATAAAATCTAACTTGAACCATAAAAGAAAAAAAAAAAAACCTGAACCCACCAGTTATACAGAGGAAAACCCTATCAGGGCACTTGCTCCAGCGGTAAACAATTCTGAAATGGGTCTGAGGTGGGGAATCATCTCCCATACAGCCAGCAACCCACACCCCACGCAAGGAGCGTCCTCATTGCAAAGCTGGGGGATCGTGCAGAGGCATCTCTGAATAAAGGTGAGCTGAGCCCCAGGCCAGCTGCTGCTGAACTGTTCCCACCCTTCCCAGGTAAAACACCTGAATATGTACAAGGGCTTGAAAGACTAGAGGAAGGGCCATGGAGCCACACCAGCAACAGCACGCAGGCCAACTTGGTGCCTGCAGGCCTGCCAGGGTGGTCCTGCCCCGGGCGCTCTTCCGGAAGCTTTCCATTGTCCTGCCTGAGATACCCCACCTGTCCCGGCCCCCACTGCTTTTTTCCTTCCTCACCTCTGTCCGGAGAGAAATTCCAGCGGAAGGTATGGGTGACACATCCTCTTCTTTACAGGTGGCAGCCTGGCAACTCCTGCAGAAAGGCCAGCAGAACCCCACTCACACCGGGCCACCAACAAAGCTGTGGCCCCTCATTCCCTCCCACCAGCACCGCCCCGAGACTGCTGACGGGGCAGAGAATATGGAGTCAGGAACAGCTTCAGGGGCTATTGCTGCCTGGAGCGCTGTTTATATTGACCTCAACCAGGCACACCTGGGGAGGGCTGGGCGGCAGGGTAAGGCTGCCCAGGTCAGCTAATCCACAACACTCAGGCAATCACATTGTTGAAAACGGACCTCGCTAAGGCAGAAGAGAAGCCAAGGAAAAAAAGAACACAATGCCATTTGCACCACCGTAGATGAGTCTAGAGGTAATCACGTGACTTGCAGTAAGTCAGAAAGTGAAAGACACATATCATATCATATCACTTATAGGTGTTACCTAAAAATGGATACCAGGGCAGATATTTCCACCGAGAAGGGCAATCAGAGATTCATTAAACAAACTTATGGTTCACCAATGGAAAGGTGTGAGGATTGGTTTCATTACGATATCGGGGTTAACAGACTTATACAAACACAGGTGACATATATAATCACCAAAGACCTACGGAATACCAAAAGACTACTCAACATTCTGTCATAACGTACATGAGAAAAGGATCCCAGGAAAAACAGACATGTGTATATGTGTAAAAGAACCAACCACATCTTCCACACCTCCAACAAGCCAAACATTGTAATCAAACTTGCTGTAATAAAAAATAAAAATTAAATTAAAAACACGAACAAGAAGTAGGGAGACAAACTTGAGGGGCTTTCTCCTGGCACATTCCATTCTAAATTCCAATCTAGAACACGACTTCCATTGAGGCTCTCTTGCCCTAGTAACCAGAATTGGTAAGGGAGAACTGCTGCCACCTTGTGGCCGTTTCACACAACAGCAGCTTTAATCCCAGCGCTAATGGTCAGTTGATATTCAAAATCATTGCAGGCCCGTAAATGACACCTGCCCTGAAAACAAATGCTGGGGTCACATATCGACCAAAAATTTCAAAGGACGTCCATATTTCAAAACGACCATTTCAAAAGGCATATTTTATGCACATTAGTTTTCTGCTTCTTTTTCTTTCTTTCCTTTTTGGTTAAAAAAACGGGAATGGAAAAAGGCATCCCTCAGAAGGGGCGAAAAGTTGCAAACGAATCAATGGACAAAGGTTTAATCTCCAATATATATAAACAGCTCATGCAGCTTAATATTAAAAAAAACAAACAACCCAATACAAAAATGGGCAGAAGATCTAAAGATACGTTTCTTCAAAGAAGACACAGAGATGGCCAAGACGCACATGAAAAGCTGCTCAACAGCACTAATTATTAGAGAAATGCAAATCAAAACTACAATGAGGTATCACCTCACACTGTTAGAATCGGCATCATCAGAAAATCTACAGACAACAAATTCTGGGGAGGGTGTGGACAAAAGGAGCCCTCTTCCACTATTGGTGGGAATGTAAATTGATACAGTCACTATGGAGAACAGTATGGAGTTTCGTTAAAAAAAAAACTAGAAATAGAATTACCATCTGATCCAGCAATCCCACTTCTGGGCATATACCCAAAGAACACCATAAATCAAAAAGGCACATTCACCACAATGTTCATTGCAGCACTATTTACAATAGCCAGGTAATGGAAGCAACCTAAATGCCCACAGACAGATGAATGGATAAAGATGTGGTACATGTATAAAATGGAATATTACTCAGCCATAAAACGGAATGAAACTGGGTCATTTGTAGAGACATCGATGGATCTAGAGACTGTCATACAGAATGAAGTCAGTCAGAAAGAGGAAAACAAATATTGTATATTAATGCATATATGTGGAACCTAAAAACTGGTACAGATGAACTGGTTTGCAGGGAAGAAATAGAGACAGAGGTAGAGAACAAACGTATGGACACCAAGTGTGGGAAGCCATGGTGTGGTGGTGGTGGGATGAGTTGGGAGATTGGGATTGACCTGCATACATGTATATGCATAAAATACATAACTAATAATAACCTGCTGTATAAAAAAATAAATAAAATTAAATTTCAAAATTAAAAAAAATAATATTTAAAAATAATACAGAAAAAAGTTCTTCCCTTCACACAGATGTATTTACAGGAATGAATTATTTCCATGCTTATATCTATAAATACATAAAAGAGGAATAAAATCTAACTTGAACCATAAAAGAAAAAAAAAAACCTGAACCCACCAGTTATACAGAGGAAAACCCTATCAGGGCACTTGCTCCAGCGGTAAACAATTCTGAAATGGGTCTGAGGTGGAGAATCATCTCCCATACAGCCAGCAACCCACACCCCACGCAAGGAGCGTCCTCATTGCAAAGCTGGGGGATCGTGCAGAGGCATCTCTGAATAAAGGTGAGCTGAGCCCCAGGCCAGCTGCTGCTGAACTGTTCCCACCCTTCCCAGGTAAAACACCTGAATATGTACAAGGGCTTGAAAGACTAGAGGAAGGGCCATGGAGCCACACCAGCAACAGCACGCAGGCCAACTTGGTGCCTGCAGGCCAGCCAGGGTGGTCCTGCCCCCGGGCGCTCTTCCGGAAGCTTTCCATTGTCCTGCCTGAGATACCCCACCTGTCCCGGCCCCCACTGCTTTTTTCCTTCCTCACCTCTGTCCAGAGAGAAATTCCAGCGGAAGGTATGGGTGACACATCCTCTTCTTTACAGGTGGCAGCCTGGCAACTCCTGCAGAAAGGCCAGCAGAACCCCACTCACACCGGGCCACCAACAAAGCTGTGGCCCCTCATTCCCTCCCACCAGCACCGCCCCGAGACTGCTGACGGGGCAGAGAATATGGAGTCAGGAACAGCTTCAGGGGCTATTGCTGCCTGGAGCGCTGTTTATATTGACCTCAACCAGGCACACCTGGGGAGGGCTGGGCGGCAGGGTAAGGCTGCCCAGGTCAGCTAATCCACAACACTCAGGCAATCACATTGTTGAAAACGGACCTCGCTAAGGCAGAAGAGAAGCCAAGGAAAAAAAGAACACAATGCCATTTGCACCACCGTAGATGAGTCTAGAGGTAATCACGTGACTTGCAGTAAGTCAGAAAGTGAAAGACACATATCATATCATATCACTTATAGGTGTTACCTAAAAATGGATACCAGGGCAGATATTTCCACCGAGAAGGGCAATCAGAGATTCATTAAACAAACTTATGGTTCACCAATGGAAAGGTGTGAGGATTGGTTTCATTACGATATCGGGGTTAACAGACTTATACAAACACAGGTGACATATATAATCACCAAAGACCTACGGAATACCAAAAGACTACTCAACATTCTGTCATAACGTACATGAGAAAAGGATCCCAGGAAAAACAGACATGTGTATATGTGTAAAAGAACCAACCACATCTTCCACACCTCCAACAAGCCAAACATTGTAATCAAACTTGCTGTAATAAAAAATAAAAATTAAATTAAAAACACGAACAAGAAGTAGGGAGACAAACTTGAGGGGCTTTCTCCTGGCACATTCCATTCTAAATTCCAATCTAGAACACGACTTCCATTGAGGCTCTCTTGCCCTAGTAACCAGAATTGGTAAGGGAGAACTGCTGCCACCTTGTGGCCGTTTCACACAACAGCAGCTTTAATCCCAGCGCTAATGGTCAGTTGATATTCAAAATCATTGCAGGCCCGTAAATGACACCTGCCCTGAAAACAAATGCTGGGGTCACATATCGACCAAAAATTTCAAAGGACGTCCATATTTCAAAACGACCATTTCAAAAGGCATATTTTATGCACATTAGTTTTCTGCTTCTTTTTCTTTCTTTCCTTTTTGGTTAAAAAAACGGGAATGGAAAAAGGCATCCCTCAGAAGGGGCGAAAAGTTGCAAACGAATCAATGGACAAAGGTTTAATCTCCAATATATATAAACAGCTCATGCAGCTTAATATTAAAAAAAACAAACAACCCAATACAAAAATGGGCAGAAGATCTAAAGATACGTTTCTTCAAAGAAGACACAGAGATGGCCAAGACGCACATGAAAAGCTGCTCAACAGCACTAATTATTAGAGAAATGCAAATCAAAACTACAATGAGGTATCACCTCACACTGTTAGAATCGGCATCATCAGAAAATCTACAGACAACAAATTCTGGGGAGGGTGTGGACAAAAGGAGCCCTCTTCCACTATTGGTGGGAATGTAAATTGATACAGTCACTATGGAGAACAGTATGGAGTTTCGTTAAAAAAAAAACTAGAAATAGAATTACCATCTGATCCAGCAATCCCACTTCTGGGCATATACCCAAAGAACACCATAAATCAAAAAGGCACATTCACCACAATGTTCATTGCAGCACTATTTACAATAGCCAGGTAATGGAAGCAACCTAAATGCCCACAGACAGATGAATGGATAAAGATGTGGTACATGTATAAAATGGAATATTACTCAGCCATAAAACGGAATGAAACTGGGTCATTTGTAGAGACATCGATGGATCTAGAGACTGTCATACAGAATGAAGTCAGTCAGAAAGAGGAAAACAAATATTGTATATTAATGCATATATGTGGAACCTAAAAACTGGTACAGATGAACTGGTTTGCAGGGAAGAAATAGAGACAGAGGTAGAGAACAAACGTATGGACACCAAGTGTGGGAAGCCATGGTGTGGTGGTGGTGGGATGAGTTGGGAGATTGGGATTGACCTGCATACATGTATATGCATAAAATACATAACTAATAATAACCTGCTGTATAAAAAAATAAATAAAATTAAATTTCAAAATTAAAAAAAATAATATTTAAAAATAATACAGAAAAAAGTTCTTCCCTTCACACAGATGTATTTACAGGAATGAATTATTTCCATGCTTATATCTATAAATACATAAAAGAGGAATAAAATCTAACTTGAACCATAAAAGAAAAAAAAAAACCTGAACCCACCAGTTATACAGAGGAAAACCCTATCAGGGCACTTGCTCCAGCGGTAAACAATTCTGAAATGGGTCTGAGGTGGAGAATCATCTCCCATACAGCCAGCAACCCACACCCCACGCAAGGAGCGTCCTCATTGCAAAGCTGGGGGATCGTGCAGAGGCATCTCTGAATAAAGGTGAGCTGAGCCCCAGGCCAGCTGCTGCTGAACTGTTCCCACCCTTCCCAGGTAAAACACCTGAATATGTACAAGGGCTTGAAAGACTAGAGGAAGGGCCATGGAGCCACACCAGCAACAGCACGCAGGCCAACTTGGTGCCTGCAGGCCAGCCAGGGTGGTCCTGCCCCCGGGCGCTCTTCCGGAAGCTTTCCATTGTCCTGCCTGAGATACCCCACCTGTCCCGGCCCCCACTGCTTTTTTCCTTCCTCACCTCTGTCCAGAGAGAAATTCCAGCGGAAGGTATGGGTGACACATCCTCTTCTTTACAGGTGGCAGCCTGGCAACTCCTGCAGAAAGGCCAGCAGAACCCCACTCACACCGGGCCACCAACAAAGCTGTGGCCCCTCATTCCCTCCCACCAGCACCGCCCCGAGACTGCTGACGGGGCAGAGAATATGGAGTCAGGAACAGCTTCAGGGGCTATTGCTGCCTGGAGCGCTGTTTATATTGACCTCAACCAGGCACACCTGGGGAGGGCTGGGCGGCAGGGTAAGGCTGCCCAGGTCAGCTAATCCACAACACTCAGGCAATCACATTGTTGAAAACGGACCTCGCTAAGGCAGAAGAGAAGCCAAGGAAAAAAAGAACACAATGCCATTTGCACCACCGTAGATGAGTCTAGAGGTAATCACGTGACTTGCAGTAAGTCAGAAAGTGAAAGACACATATCATATCATATCACTTATAGGTGTTACCTAAAAATGGATACCAGGGCAGATATTTCCACCGAGAAGGGCAATCAGAGATTCATTAAACAAACTTATGGTTCACCAATGGAAAGGTGTGAGGATTGGTTTCATTACGATATCGGGGTTAACAGACTTATACAAACACAGGTGACATATATAATCACCAAAGACCTACGGAATACCAAAAGACTACTCAACATTCTGTCATAACGTACATGAGAAAAGGATCCCAGGAAAAACAGACATGTGTATATGTGTAAAAGAACCAACCACATCTTCCACACCTCCAACAATCAAACTTGCTGTAATAAAAAATAAAAATTAAATTAAAAACACGAACAAGAAGTAGGGAGACAAACTTGAGGGGCTTTCTCCTGGCACATTCCATTCTAAATTCCAATCTAGAACACGACTTCCATTGAGGCTCTCTTGCCCTAGTAACCAGAATTGGTAAGGGAGAACTGCTGCCACCTTGTGGCCGTTTCACACAACAGCAGCTTTAATCCCAGCGCTAATGGTCAGTTGATATTCAAAATCATTGCAGGCCCGTAAATGACACCTGCCCTGAAAACAAATGCTGGGGTCACATATCGACCAAAAATTTCAAAGGACGTCCATATTTCAAAACGACCATTTCAAAAGGCATATTTTATGCACATTAGTTTTCTGCTTCTTTTTCTTTCTTTCCTTTTTGGTTAAAAAAACGGGAATGGAAAAAGGCATCCCTCAGAAGGGGCGAAAAGTTGCAAACGAATCAATGGACAAAGGTTTAATCTCCAATATATATAAACAGCTCATGCAGCTTAATATTAAAAAAAACAAACAACCCAATACAAAAATGGGCAGAAGATCTAAAGATACGTTTCTTCAAAGAAGACACAGAGATGGCCAAGACGCACATGAAAAGCTGCTCAACAGCACTAATTATTAGAGAAATGCAAATCAAAACTACAATGAGGTATCACCTCACACTGTTAGAATCGGCATCATCAGAAAATCTACAGACAACAAATTCTGGGGAGGGTGTGGACAAAAGGAGCCCTCTTCCACTATTGGTGGGAATGTAAATTGATACAGTCACTATGGAGAACAGTATGGAGTTTCGTTAAAAAAAAAACTAGAAATAGAATTACCATCTGATCCAGCAATCCCACTTCTGGGCATATACCCAAAGAACACCATAAATCAAAAAGGCACATTCACCACAATGTTCATTGCAGCACTATTTACAATAGCCAGGTAATGGAAGCAACCTAAATGCCCACAGACAGATGAATGGATAAAGATGTGGTACATGTATAAAATGGAATATTACTCAGCCATAAAACGGAATGAAACTGGGTCATTTGTAGAGACATCGATGGATCTAGAGACTGTCATACAGAATGAAGTCAGTCAGAAAGAGGAAAACAAATATTGTATATTAATGCATATATGTGGAACCTAAAAACTGGTACAGATGAACTGGTTTGCAGGGAAGAAATAGAGACAGAGGTAGAGAACAAACGTATGGACACCAAGTGTGGGAAGCCATGGTGTGGTGGTGGTGGGATGAGTTGGGAGATTGGGATTGACCTGCATACATGTATATGCATAAAATACATAACTAATAATAACCTGCTGTATAAAAAAATAAATAAAATTAAATTTCAAAATTAAAAAAAATAATATTTAAAAATAATACAGAAAAAAGTTCTTCCCTTCACACAGATGTATTTACAGGAATGAATTATTTCCATGCTTATATCTATAAATACATAAAAGAGGAATAAAATCTAACTTGAACCATAAAAGAAAAAAAAAAACCTGAACCCACCAGTTATACAGAGGAAAACCCTATCAGGGCACTTGCTCCAGCGGTAAACAATTCTGAAATGGGTCTGAGGTGGAGAATCATCTCCCATACAGCCAGCAACCCACACCCCACGCAAGGAGCGTCCTCATTGCAAAGCTGGGGGATCGTGCAGAGGCATCTCTGAATAAAGGTGAGCTGAGCCCCAGGCCAGCTGCTGCTGAACTGTTCCCACCCTTCCCAGGTAAAACACCTGAATATGTACAAGGGCTTGAAAGACTAGAGGAAGGGCCATGGAGCCACACCAGCAACAGCACGCAGGCCAACTTGGTGCCTGCAGGCCAGCCAGGGTGGTCCTGCCCCCGGGCGCTCTTCCGGAAGCTTTCCATTGTCCTGCCTGAGATACCCCACCTGTCCCGGCCCCCACTGCTTTTTTCCTTCCTCACCTCTGTCCAGAGAGAAATTCCAGCGGAAGGTATGGGTGACACATCCTCTTCTTTACAGGTGGCAGCCTGGCAACTCCTGCAGAAAGGCCAGCAGAACCCCACTCACACCGGGCCACCAACAAAGCTGTGGCCCCTCATTCCCTCCCACCAGCACCGCCCCGAGACTGCTGACGGGGCAGAGAATATGGAGTCAGGAACAGCTTCAGGGGCTATTGCTGCCTGGAGCGCTGTTTATATTGACCTCAACCAGGCACACCTGGGGAGGGCTGGGCGGCAGGGTAAGGCTGCCCAGGTCAGCTAATCCACAACACTCAGGCAATCACATTGTTGAAAACGGACCTCGCTAAGGCAGAAGAGAAGCCAAGGAAAAAAAGAACACAATGCCATTTGCACCACCGTAGATGAGTCTAGAGGTAATCACGTGACTTGCAGTAAGTCAGAAAGTGAAAGACACATATCATATCATATCACTTATAGGTGTTACCTAAAAATGGATACCAGGGCAGATATTTCCACCGAGAAGGGCAATCAGAGATTCATTAAACAAACTTATGGTTCACCAATGGAAAGGTGTGAGGATTGGTTTCATTACGATATCGGGGTTAACAGACTTATACAAACACAGGTGACATATATAATCACCAAAGACCTACGGAATACCAAAAGACTACTCAACATTCTGTCATAACGTACATGAGAAAAGGATCCCAGGAAAAACAGACATGTGTATATGTGTAAAAGAACCAACCACATCTTCCACACCTCCAACAATCAAACTTGCTGTAATAAAAAATAAAAATTAAATTAAAAACACGAACAAGAAGTAGGGAGACAAACTTGAGGGGCTTTCTCCTGGCACATTCCATTCTAAATTCCAATCTAGAACACGACTTCCATTGAGGCTCTCTTGCCCTAGTAACCAGAATTGGTAAGGGAGAACTGCTGCCACCTTGTGGCCGTTTCACACAACAGCAGCTTTAATCCCAGCGCTAATGGTCAGTTGATATTCAAAATCATTGCAGGCCCGTAAATGACACCTGCCCTGAAAACAAATGCTGGGGTCACATATCGACCAAAAATTTCAAAGGACGTCCATATTTCAAAACGACCATTTCAAAAGGCATATTTTATGCACATTAGTTTTCTGCTTCTTTTTCTTTCTTTCCTTCTTGGTTA
Organism: Mesoplodon bidens; assembly: GCF_964165515.1. NCBI lineage: Eukaryota > Metazoa > Chordata > Mammalia > Artiodactyla > Ziphiidae > Mesoplodon > Mesoplodon bidens. The sequence goes on along the minus strand of NW_027671580.1, from coordinate 1,927,042 downwards.
AAAAAACGGGAATGGAAAAAGGCATCCCTCAGAAGGGGCGAAAAGTTGCAAACGAATCAATGGACAAAGGTTTAATCTCCAATATATATAAACAGCTCATGCAGCTTAATATTAAAAAAAACAAACAACCCAATACAAAAATGGGCAGAAGATCTAAAGATACGTTTCTTCAAAGAAGACACAGAGATGGCCAAGACGCACATGAAAAGCTGCTCAACAGCACTAATTATTAGAGAAATGCAAATCAAAACTACAATGAGGTATCACCTCACACTGTTAGAATCGGCATCATCAGAAAATCTACAGACAACAAATTCTGGGGAGGGTGTGGACAAAAGGAGCCCTCTTCCACTATTGGTGGGAATGTAAATTGATACAGTCACTATGGAGAACAGTATGGAGTTTCGTTAAAAAAAAACTAGAAATAGAATTACCATCTGATCCAGCAATCCCACTTCTGGGCATATACCCAAAGAACACCATAAATCAAAAAGGCACATTCACCACAATGTTCATTGCAGCACTATTTACAATAGCCAGGTAATGGAAGCAACCTAAATGCCCACAGACAGATGAATGGATAAAGATGTGGTACATGTATAAAATGGAATATTACTCAGCCATAAAACGGAATGAAACTGGGTCATTTGTAGAGACATCGATGGATCTAGAGACTGTCATACAGAATGAAGTCAGTCAGAAAGAGGAAAACAAATATTGTATATTAATGCATATATGTGGAACCTAAAAACTGGTACAGATGAACTGGTTTGCAGGGAAGAAATAGAGACAGAGGTAGAGAACAAACGTATGGACACCAAGTGTGGGAAGCCATGGTGTGGTGGTGGTGGGATGAGTTGGGAGATTGGGATTGACCTGCATACATGTATATGCATAAAATACATAACTAATAATAACCTGCTGTATAAAAAAATAAATAAAATTAAATTTCAAAATTAAAAAAAATAATATTTAAAAATAATACAGAAAAAAGTTCTTCCCTTCACACAGATGTATTTACAGGAATGAATTATTTCCATGCTTATATCTATAAATACATAAAAGAGGAATAAAATCTAACTTGAACCATAAAAGAAAAAAAAAACCTGAACCCACCAGTTATACAGAGGAAAACCCTATCAGGGCACTTGCTCCAGCGGTAAACAATTCTGAAATGGGTCTGAGGTGGGGAATCATCTCCCATACAGCCAGCAACCCACACCCCACGCAAGGAGCGTCCTCATTGCAAAGCTGGGGGATCGTGCAGAGGCATCTCTGAATAAAGGTGAGCTGAGCCCCAGGCCAGCTGCTGCTGAACTGTTCCCACCCTTCCCAGGTAAAACACCTGAATATGTACAAGGGCTTGAAAGACTAGAGGAAGGGCCATGGAGCCACACCAGCAACAGCACGCAGGCCAACTTGGTGCCTGCAGGCCAGCCAGGGTGGTCCTGCCCCCGGGCGCTCTTCCGGAAGCTTTCCATTGTCCTGCCTGAGATACCCCACCTGTCCCGGCCCCCACTGCTTTTTTCCTTCCTCACCTCTGTCCAGAGAGAAATTCCAGCGGAAGGTATGGGTGACACATCCTCTTCTTTACAGGTGGCAGCCTGGCAACTCCTGCAGAAAGGCCAGCAGAACCCCACTCACACCGGGCCACCAACAAAGCTGTGGCCCCTCATTCCCTCCCACCAGCACCGCCCCGAGACTGCTGACGGGGCAGAGAATATGGAGTCAGGAACAGCTTCAGGGGCTATTGCTGCCTGGAGCGCTGTTTATATTGACCTCAACCAGGCACACCTGGGGAGGGCTGGGCGGCAGGGTAAGGCTGCCCAGGTCAGCTAATCCACAACACTCAGGCAATCACATTGTTGAAAACGGACCTCGCTAAGGCAGAAGAGAAGCCAAGGAAAAAAAGAACACAATGCCATTTGCACCACCGTAGATGAGTCTAGAGGTAATCACGTGACTTGCAGTAAGTCAGAAAGTGAAAGACACATATCATATCATATCACTTATAGGTGTTACCTAAAAATGGATACCAGGGCAGATATTTCCACCGAGAAGGGCAATCAGAGATTCATTAAACAAACTTATGGTTCACCAATGGAAAGGTGTGAGGATTGGTTTCATTACGATATCGGGGTTAACAGACTTATACAAACACAGGTGACATATATAATCACCAAAGACCTACGGAATACCAAAAGACTACTCAACATTCTGTCATAACGTACATGAGAAAAGGATCCCAGGAAAAACAGACATGTGTATATGTGTAAAAGAACCAACCACATCTTCCACACCTCCAACAATCAAACTTGCTGTAATAAAAAATAAAAATTAAATTAAAAACACGAACAAGAAGTAGGGAGACAAACTTGAGGGGCTTTCTCCTGGCACATTCCATTCTAAATTCCAATCTAGAACACGACTTCCATTGAGGCTCTCTTGCCCTAGTAACCAGAATTGGTAAGGGAGAACTGCTGCCACCTTGTGGCCGTTTCACACAACAGCAGCTTTAATCCCAGCGCTAATGGTCAGTTGATATTCAAAATCATTGCAGGCCCGTAAATGACACCTGCCCTGAAAACAAATGCTGGGGTCACATATCGACCAAAAATTTCAAAGGACGTCCATATTTCAAAACGACCATTTCAAAAGGCATATTTTATGCACATTAGTTTTCTGCTTCTTTTTCTTTCTTTCCTTTTTGGTTAAAAAAACGGGAATGGAAAAAGGCATCCCTCAGAAGGGGCGAAAAGTTGCAAACGAATCAATGGACAAAGGTTTAATCTCCAATATATATAAACAGCTCATGCAGCTTAATATTAAAAAAAACAAACAACCCAATACAAAAATGGGCAGAAGATCTAAAGATACGTTTCTTCAAAGAAGACACAGAGATGGCCAAGACGCACATGAAAAGCTGCTCAACAGCACTAATTATTAGAGAAATGCAAATCAAAACTACAATGAGGTATCACCTCACACTGTTAGAATCGGCATCATCAGAAAATCTACAGACAACAAATTCTGGGGAGGGTGTGGACAAAAGGAGCCCTCTTCCACTATTGGTGGGAATGTAAATTGATACAGTCACTATGGAGAACAGTATGGAGTTTCGTTAAAAAAAAAACTAGAAATAGAATTACCATCTGATCCAGCAATCCCACTTCTGGGCATATACCCAAAGAACACCATAAATCAAAAAGGCACATTCACCACAATGTTCATTGCAGCACTATTTACAATAGCCAGGTAATGGAAGCAACCTAAATGCCCACAGACAGATGAATGGATAAAGATGTGGTACATGTATAAAATGGAATATTACTCAGCCATAAAACGGAATGAAACTGGGTCATTTGTAGAGACATCGATGGATCTAGAGACTGTCATACAGAATGAAGTCAGTCAGAAAGAGGAAAACAAATATTGTATATTAATGCATATATGTGGAACCTAAAAACTGGTACAGATGAACTGGTTTGCAGGGAAGAAATAGAGACAGAGGTAGAGAACAAACGTATGGACACCAAGTGTGGGAAGCCATGGTGTGGTGGTGGTGGGATGAGTTGGGAGATTGGGATTGACCTGCATACATGTATATGCATAAAATACATAACTAATAATAACCTGCTGTATAAAAAAATAAATAAAATTAAATTTCAAAATTAAAAAAAATAATATTTAAAAATAATACAGAAAAAAGTTCTTCCCTTCACACAGATGTATTTACAGGAATGAATTATTTCCATGCTTATATCTATAAATACATAAAAGAGGAATAAAATCTAACTTGAACCATAAAAGAAAAAAAAAAACCTGAACCCACCAGTTATACAGAGGAAAACCCTATCAGGGCACTTGCTCCAGCGGTAAACAATTCTGAAATGGGTCTGAGGTGGAGAATCATCTCCCATACAGCCAGCAACCCACACCCCACGCAAGGAGCGTCCTCATTGCAAAGCTGGGGGATCGTGCAGAGGCATCTCTGAATAAAGGTGAGCTGAGCCCCAGGCCAGCTGCTGCTGAACTGTTCCCACCCTTCCCAGGTAAAACACCTGAATATGTACAAGGGCTTGAAAGACTAGAGGAAGGGCCATGGAGCCACACCAGCAACAGCACGCAGGCCAACTTGGTGCCTGCAGGCCAGCCAGGGTGGTCCTGCCCCCGGGCGCTCTTCCGGAAGCTTTCCATTGTCCTGCCTGAGATACCCCACCTGTCCCGGCCCCCACTGCTTTTTTCCTTCCTCACCTCTGTCCGGAGAGAAATTCCAGCGGAAGGTATGGGTGACACATCCTCTTCTTTACAGGTGGCAGCCTGGCAACTCCTGCAGAAAGGCCAGCAGAACCCCACTCACACCGGGCCACCAACAAAGCTGTGGCCCCTCATTCCCTCCCACCAGCACCGCCCCGAGACTGCTGACGGGGCAGAGAATATGGAGTCAGGAACAGCTTCAGGGGCTATTGCTGCCTGGAGCGCTGTTTATATTGACCTCAACCAGGCACACCTGGGGAGGGCTGGGCGGCAGGGTAAGGCTGCCCAGGTCAGCTAATCCACAACACTCAGGCAATCACATTGTTGAAAACGGACCTCGCTAAGGCAGAAGAGAAGCCAAGGAAAAAAAGAACACAATGCCATTTGCACCACCGTAGATGAGTCTAGAGGTAATCACGTGACTTGCAGTAAGTCAGAAAGTGAAAGACACATATCATATCATATCACTTATAGGTGTTACCTAAAAATGGATACCAGGGCAGATATTTCCACCGAGAAGGGCAATCAGAGATTCATTAAACAAACTTATGGTTCACCAATGGAAAGGTGTGAGGATTGGTTTCATTACGATATCGGGGTTAACAGACTTATACAAACACAGGTGACATATATAATCACCAAAGACCTACGGAATACCAAAAGACTACTCAACATTCTGTCATAACGTACATGAGAAAAGGATCCCAGGAAAAACAGACATGTGTATATGTGTAAAAGAACCAACCACATCTTCCACACCTCCAACAATCAAACTTGCTGTAATAAAAAATAAAAATTAAATTAAAAACACGAACAAGAAGTAGGGAGACAAACTTGAGGGGCTTTCTCCTGGCACATTCCATTCTAAATTCCAATCTAGAACACGACTTCCATTGAGGCTCTCTTGCCCTAGTAACCAGAATTGGTAAGGGAGAACTGCTGCCACCTTGTGGCCGTTTCACACAACAGCAGCTTTAATCCCAGCGCTAATGGTCAGTTGATATTCAAAATCATTGCAGGCCCGTAAATGACACCTGCCCTGAAAACAAATGCTGGGGTCACATATCGACCAAAAATTTCAAAGGACGTCCATATTTCAAAACGACCATTTCAAAAGGCATATTTTATGCACATTAGTTTTCTGCTTCTTTTTCTTTCTTTCCTTCTTGGTTAAAAAAACGGGAATGGAAAAAGGCATCCCTCAGAAGGGGCGAAAAGTTGCAAACGAATCAATGGACAAAGGTTTAATCTCCAATATATATAAACAGCTCATGCAGCTTAATATTAAAAAAAACAAACAACCCAATACAAAAATGGGCAGAAGATCTAAAGATACGTTTCTTCAAAGAAGACACAGAGATGGCCAAGACGCACATGAAAAGCTGCTCAACAGCACTAATTATTAGAGAAATGCAAATCAAAACTACAATGAGGTATCACCTCACACTGTTAGAATCGGCATCATCAGAAAATCTACAGACAACAAATTCTGGGGAGGGTGTGGACAAAAGGAGCCCTCTTCCACTATTGGTGGGAATGTAAATTGATACAGTCACTATGGAGAACAGTATGGAGTTTCGTTAAAAAAAAAACTAGAAATAGAATTACCATCTGATCCAGCAATCCCACTTCTGGGCATATACCCAAAGAACACCATAAATCAAAAAGGCACATTCACCACAATGTTCATTGCAGCACTATTTACAATAGCCAGGTAATGGAAGCAACCTAAATGCCCACAGACAGATGAATGGATAAAGATGTGGTACATGTATAAAATGGAATATTACTCAGCCATAAAACGGAATGAAACTGGGTCATTTGTAGAGACATCGATGGATCTAGAGACTGTCATACAGAATGAAGTCAGTCAGAAAGAGGAAAACAAATATTGTATATTAATGCATATATGTGGAACCTAAAAACTGGTACAGATGAACTGGTTTGCAGGGAAGAAATAGAGACAGAGGTAGAGAACAAACGTATGGACACCAAGTGTGGGAAGCCATGGTGTGGTGGTGGTGGGATGAGTTGGGAGATTGGGATTGACCTGCATACATGTATATGCATAAAATACATAACTAATAATAACCTGCTGTATAAAAAAATAAATAAAATTAAATTTCAAAATTAAAAAAAATAATATTTAAAAATAATACAGAAAAAAGTTCTTCCCTTCACACAGATGTATTTACAGGAATGAATTATTTCCATGCTTATATCTATAAATACATAAAAGAGGAATAAAATCTAACTTGAACCATAAAAGAAAAAAAAAAACCTGAACCCACCAGTTATACAGAGGAAAACCCTATCAGGGCACTTGCTCCAGCGGTAAACAATTCTGAAATGGGTCTGAGGTGGGGAATCATCTCCCATACAGCCAGCAACCCACACCCCACGCAAGGAGCGTCCTCATTGCAAAGCTGGGGGATCGTGCAGAGGCATCTCTGAATAAAGGTGAGCTGAGCCCCAGGCCAGCTGCTGCTGAACTGTTCCCACCCTTCCCAGGTAAAACACCTGAATATGTACAAGGGCTTGAAAGACTAGAGGAAGGGCCATGGAGCCACACCAGCAACAGCACGCAGGCCAACTTGGTGCCTGCAGGCCAGCCAGGGTGGTCCTGCCCCCGGGCGCTCTTCCGGAAGCTTTCCATTGTCCTGCCTGAGATACCCCACCTGTCCCGGCCCCCACTGCTTTTTTCCTTCCTCACCTCTGTCCAGAGAGAAATTCCAGCGGAAGGTATGGGTGACACATCCTCTTCTTTACAGGTGGCAGCCTGGCAACTCCTGCAGAAAGGCCAGCAGAACCCCACTCACACCGGGCCACCAACAAAGCTGTGGCCCCTCATTCCCTCCCACCAGCACCGCCCCGAGACTGCTGACGGGGCAGAGAATATGGAGTCAGGAACAGCTTCAGGGGCTATTGCTGCCTGGAGCGCTGTTTATATTGACCTCAACCAGGCACACCTGGGGAGGGCTGGGCGGCAGGGTAAGGCTGCCCAGGTCAGCTAATCCACAACACTCAGGCAATCACATTGTTGAAAACGGACCTCGCTAAGGCAGAAGAGAAGCCAAGGAAAAAAAGAACACAATGCCATTTGCACCACCGTAGATGAGTCTAGAGGTAATCACGTGACTTGCAGTAAGTCAGAAAGTGAAAGACACATATCATATCATATCACTTATAGGTGTTACCTAAAAATGGATACCAGGGCAGATATTTCCACCGAGAAGGGCAATCAGAGATTCATTAAACAAACTTATGGTTCACCAATGGAAAGGTGTGAGGATTGGTTTCATTACGATATCGGGGTTAACAGACTTATACAAACACAGGTGACATATATAATCACCAAAGACCTACGGAATACCAAAAGACTACTCAACATTCTGTCATAACGTACATGAGAAAAGGATCCCAGGAAAAACAGACATGTGTATATGTGTAAAAGAACCAACCACATCTTCCACACCTCCAACAATCAAACTTGCTGTAATAAAAAATAAAAATTAAATTAAAAACACGAACAAGAAGTAGGGAGACAAACTTGAGGGGCTTTCTCCTGGCACATTCCATTCTAAATTCCAATCTAGAACACGACTTCCATTGAGGCTCTCTTGCCCTAGTAACCAGAATTGGTAAGGGAGAACTGCTGCCACCTTGTGGCCGTTTCACACAACAGCAGCTTTAATCCCAGCGCTAATGGTCAGTTGATATTCAAAATCATTGCAGGCCCGTAAATGACACCTGCCCTGAAAACAAATGCTGGGGTCACATATCGACCAAAAATTTCAAAGGACGTCCATATTTCAAAACGACCATTTCAAAAGGCATATTTTATGCACATTAGTTTTCTGCTTCTTTTTCTTTCTTTCCTTTTTGGTTAAAAAAACGGGAATGGAAAAAGGCATCCCTCAGAAGGGGCGAAAAGTTGCAAACGAATCAATGGACAAAGGTTTAATCTCCAATATATATAAACAGCTCATGCAGCTTAATATTAAAAAAAACAAACAACCCAATACAAAAATGGGCAGAAGATCTAAAGATACGTTTCTTCAAAGAAGACACAGAGATGGCCAAGACGCACATGAAAAGCTGCTCAACAGCACTAATTATTAGAGAAATGCAAATCAAAACTACAATGAGGTATCACCTCACACTGTTAGAATCGGCATCATCAGAAAATCTACAGACAACAAATTCTGGGGAGGGTGTGGACAAAAGGAGCCCTCTTCCACTATTGGTGGGAATGTAAATTGATACAGTCACTATGGAGAACAGTATGGAGTTTCGTTAAAAAAAAAACTAGAAATAGAATTACCATCTGATCCAGCAATCCCACTTCTGGGCATATACCCAAAGAACACCATAAATCAAAAAGGCACATTCACCACAATGTTCATTGCAGCACTATTTACAATAGCCAGGTAATGGAAGCAACCTAAATGCCCACAGACAGATGAATGGATAAAGATGTGGTACATGTATAAAATGGAATATTACTCAGCCATAAAACGGAATGAAACTGGGTCATTTGTAGAGACATCGATGGATCTAGAGACTGTCATACAGAATGAAGTCAGTCAGAAAGAGGAAAACAAATATTGTATATTAATGCATATATGTGGAACCTAAAAACTGGTACAGATGAACTGGTTTGCAGGGAAGAAATAGAGACAGAGGTAGAGAACAAACGTATGGACACCAAGTGTGGGAAGCCATGGTGTGGTGGTGGTGGGATGAGTTGGGAGATTGGGATTGACCTGCATACATGTATATGCATAAAATACATAACTAATAATAACCTGCTGTATAAAAAAATAAATAAAATTAAATTTCAAAATTAAAAAAAATAATATTTAAAAATAATACAGAAAAAAGTTCTTCCCTTCACACAGATGTATTTACAGGAATGAATTATTTCCATGCTTATATCTATAAATACATAAAAGAGGAATAAAATCTAACTTGAACCATAAAAGAAAAAAAAAAACCTGAACCCACCAGTTATACAGAGGAAAACCCTATCAGGGCACTTGCTCCAGCGGTAAACAATTCTGAAATGGGTCTGAGGTGGAGAATCATCTCCCATACAGCCAGCAACCCACACCCCACGCAAGGAGCGTCCTCATTGCAAAGCTGGGGGATCGTGCAGAGGCATCTCTGAATAAAGGTGAGCTGAGCCCCAGGCCAGCTGCTGCTGAACTGTTCCCACCCTTCCCAGGTAAAACACCTGAATATGTACAAGGGCTTGAAAGACTAGAGGAAGGGCCATGGAGCCACACCAGCAACAGCACGCAGGCCAACTTGGTGCCTGCAGGCCAGCCAGGGTGGTCCTGCCCCCGGGCGCTCTTCCGGAAGCTTTCCATTGTCCTGCCTGAGATACCCCACCTGTCCCGGCCCCCACTGCTTTTTTCCTTCCTCACCTCTGTCCGGAGAGAAATTCCAGCGGAAGGTATGGGTGACACATCCTCTTCTTTACAGGTGGCAGCCTGGCAACTCCTGCAGAAAGGCCAGCAGAACCCCACTCACACCGGGCCACCAACAAAGCTGTGGCCCCTCATTCCCTCCCACCAGCACCGCCCCGAGACTGCTGACGGGGCAGAGAATATGGAGTCAGGAACAGCTTCAGGGGCTATTGCTGCCTGGAGCGCTGTTTATATTGACCTCAACCAGGCACACCTGGGGAGGGCTGGGCGGCAGGGTAAGGCTGCCCAGGTCAGCTAATCCACAACACTCAGGCAATCACATTGTTGAAAACGGACCTCGCTAAGGCAGAAGAGAAGCCAAGGAAAAAAAGAACACAATGCCATTTGCACCACCGTAGATGAGTCTAGAGGTAATCACGTGACTTGCAGTAAGTCAGAAAGTGAAAGACACATATCATATCATATCACTTATAGGTGTTACCTAAAAATGGATACCAGGGCAGATATTTCCACCGAGAAGGGCAATCAGAGATTCATTAAACAAACTTATGGTTCACCAATGGAAAGGTGTGAGGATTGGTTTCATTACGATATCGGGGTTAACAGACTTATACAAACACAGGTGACATATATAATCACCAAAGACCTACGGAATACCAAAAGACTACTCAACATTCTGTCATAACGTACATGAGAAAAGGATCCCAGGAAAAACAGACATGTGTATATGTGTAAAAGAACCAACCACATCTTCCACACCTCCAACAATCAAACTTGCTGTAATAAAAAATAAAAATTAAATTAAAAACACGAACAAGAAGTAGGGAGACAAACTTGAGGGGCTTTCTCCTGGCACATTCCATTCTAAATTCCAATCTAGAACACGACTTCCATTGAGGCTCTCTTGCCCTAGTAACCAGAATTGGTAAGGGAGAACTGCTGCCACCTTGTGGCCGTTTCACACAACAGCAGCTTTAATCCCAGCGCTAATGGTCAGTTGATATTCAAAATCATTGCAGGCCCGTAAATGACACCTGCCCTGAAAACAAATGCTGGGGTCACATATCGACCAAAAATTTCAAAGGACGTCCATATTTCAAAACGACCATTTCAAAAGGCATATTTTATGCACATTAGTTTTCTGCTTCTTTTTCTTTCTTTCCTTTTTGGTTAAAAAAACGGGAATGGAAAAAGGCATCCCTCAGAAGGGGCGAAAAGTTGCAAACGAATCAATGGACAAAGGTTTAATCTCCAATATATATAAACAGCTCATGCAGCTTAATATTAAAAAAAACAAACAACCCAATACAAAAATGGGCAGAAGATCTAAAGATACGTTTCTTCAAAGAAGACACAGAGATGGCCAAGACGCACATGAAAAGCTGCTCAACAGCACTAATTATTAGAGAAATGCAAATCAAAACTACAATGAGGTATCACCTCACACTGTTAGAATCGGCATCATCAGAAAATCTACAGACAACAAATTCTGGGGAGGGTGTGGACAAAAGGAGCCCTCTTCCACTATTGGTGGGAATGTAAATTGATACAGTCACTATGGAGAACAGTATGGAGTTTCGTTAAAAAAAAAACTAGAAATAGAATTACCATCTGATCCAGCAATCCCACTTCTGGGCATATACCCAAAGAACACCATAAATCAAAAAGGCACATTCACCACAATGTTCATTGCAGCACTATTTACAATAGCCAGGTAATGGAAGCAACCTAAATGCCCACAGACAGATGAATGGATAAAGATGTGGTACATGTATAAAATGGAATATTACTCAGCCATAAAACGGAATGAAACTGGGTCATTTGTAGAGACATCGATGGATCTAGAGACTGTCATACAGAATGAAGTCAGTCAGAAAGAGGAAAACAAATATTGTATATTAATGCATATATGTGGAACCTAAAAACTGGTACAGATGAACTGGTTTGCAGGGAAGAAATAGAGACAGAGGTAGAGAACAAACGTATGGACACCAAGTGTGGGAAGCCATGGTGTGGTGGTGGTGGGATGAGTTGGGAGATTGGGATTGACCTGCATACATGTATATGCATAAAATACATAACTAATAATAACCTGCTGTATAAAAAAATAAATAAAATTAAATTTCAAAATTAAAAAAAATAATATTTAAAAATAATACAGAAAAAAGTTCTTCCCTTCACACAGATGTATTTACAGGAATGAATTATTTCCATGCTTATATCTATAAATACATAAAAGAGGAATAAAATCTAACTTGAACCATAAAAGAAAAAAAAAAAACCTGAACCCACCAGTTATACAGAGGAAAACCCTATCAGGGCACTTGCTCCAGCGGTAAACAATTCTGAAATGGGTCTGAGGTGGGGAATCATCTCCCATACAGCCAGCAACCCACACCCCACGCAAGGAGCGTCCTCATTGCAAAGCTGGGGGATCGTGCAGAGGCATCTCTGAATAAAGGTGAGCTGAGCCCCAGGCCAGCTGCTGCTGAACTGTTCCCACCCTTCCCAGGTAAAACACCTGAATATGTACAAGGGCTTGAAAGACTAGAGGAAGGGCCATGGAGCCACACCAGCAACAGCACGCAGGCCAACTTGGTGCCTGCAGGCCAGCCAGGGTGGTCCTGCCCCCGGGCGCTCTTCCGGAAGCTTTCCATTGTCCTGCCTGAGATACCCCACCTGTCCCGGCCCCCACTGCTTTTTTCCTTCCTCACCTCTGTCCGGAGAGAAATTCCAGCGGAAGGTATGGGTGACACATCCTCTTCTTTACAGGTGGCAGCCTGGCAACTCCTGCAGAAAGGCCAGCAGAACCCCACTCACACCGGGCCACCAACAAAGCTGTGGCCCCTCATTCCCTCCCACCAGCACCGCCCCGAGACTGCTGACGGGGCAGAGAATATGGAGTCAGGAACAGCTTCAGGGGCTATTGCTGCCTGGAGCGCTGTTTATATTGACCTCAACCAGGCACACCTGGGGAGGGCTGGGCGGCAGGGTAAGGCTGCCCAGGTCAGCTAATCCACAACACTCAGGCAATCACATTGTTGAAAACGGACCTCGCTAAGGCAGAAGAGAAGCCAAGGAAAAAAAGAACACAATGCCATTTGCACCACCGTAGATGAGTCTAGAGGTAATCACGTGACTTGCAGTAAGTCAGAAAGTGAAAGACACATATCATATCATATCACTTATAGGTGTTACCTAAAAATGGATACCAGGGCAGATATTTCCACCGAGAAGGGCAATCAGAGATTCATTAAACAAACTTATGGTTCACCAATGGAAAGGTGTGAGGATTGGTTTCATTACGATATCGGGGTTAACAGACTTATACAAACACAGGTGACATATATAATCACCAAAGACCTACGGAATACCAAAAGACTACTCAACATTCTGTCATAACGTACATGAGAAAAGGATCCCAGGAAAAACAGACATGTGTATATGTGTAAAAGAACCAACCACATCTTCCACACCTCCAACAATCAAACTTGCTGTAATAAAAAATAAAAATTAAATTAAAAACACGAACAAGAAGTAGGGAGACAAACTTGAGGGGCTTTCTCCTGGCACATTCCATTCTAAATTCCAATCTAGAACACGACTTCCATTGAGGCTCTCTTGCCCTAGTAACCAGAATTGGTAAGGGAGAACTGCTGCCACCTTGTGGCCGTTTCACACAACAGCAGCTTTAATCCCAGCGCTAATGGTCAGTTGATATTCAAAATCATTGCAGGCCCGTAAATGACACCTGCCCTGAAAACAAATGCTGGGGTCACATATCGACCAAAAATTTCAAAGGACGTCCATATTTCAAAACGACCATTTCAAAAGGCATATTTTATGCACATTAGTTTTCTGCTTCTTTTTCTTTCTTTCCTTTTTGGTTAAAAAAACGGGAATGGAAAAAGGCATCCCTCAGAAGGGGCGAAAAGTTGCAAACGAATCAATGGACAAAGGTTTAATCTCCAATATATATAAACAGCTCATGCAGCTTAATATTAAAAAAAACAAACAACCCAATACAAAAATGGGCAGAAGATCTAAAGATACGTTTCTTCAAAGAAGACACAGAGATGGCCAAGACGCACATGAAAAGCTGCTCAACAGCACTAATTATTAGAGAAATGCAAATCAAAACTACAATGAGGTATCACCTCACACTGTTAGAATCGGCATCATCAGAAAATCTACAGACAACAAATTCTGGGGAGGGTGTGGACAAAAGGAGCCCTCTTCCACTATTGGTGGGAATGTAAATTGATACAGTCACTATGGAGAACAGTATGGAGTTTCGTTAAAAAAAAAACTAGAAATAGAATTACCATCTGATCCAGCAATCCCACTTCTGGGCATATACCCAAAGAACACCATAAATCAAAAAGGCACATTCACCACAATGTTCATTGCAGCACTATTTACAATAGCCAGGTAATGGAAGCAACCTAAATGCCCACAGACAGATGAATGGATAAAGATGTGGTACATGTATAAAATGGAATATTACTCAGCCATAAAACGGAATGAAACTGGGTCATTTGTAGAGACATCGATGGATCTAGAGACTGTCATACAGAATGAAGTCAGTCAGAAAGAGGAAAACAAATATTGTATATTAATGCATATATGTGGAACCTAAAAACTGGTACAGATGAACTGGTTTGCAGGGAAGAAATAGAGACAGAGGTAGAGAACAAACGTATGGACACCAAGTGTGGGAAGCCATGGTGTGGTGGTGGTGGGATGAGTTGGGAGATTGGGATTGACCTGCATACATGTATATGCATAAAATACATAACTAATAATAACCTGCTGTATAAAAAAATAAATAAAATTAAATTTCAAAATTAAAAAAAATAATATTTAAAAATAATACAGAAAAAAGTTCTTCCCTTCACACAGATGTATTTACAGGAATGAATTATTTCCATGCTTATATCTATAAATACATAAAAGAGGAATAAAATCTAACTTGAACCATAAAAGAAAAAAAAAAAACCTGAACCCACCAGTTATACAGAGGAAAACCCTATCAGGGCACTTGCTCCAGCGGTAAACAATTCTGAAATGGGTCTGAGGTGGGGAATCATCTCCCATACAGCCAGCAACCCACACCCCACGCAAGGAGCGTCCTCATTGCAAAGCTGGGGGATCGTGCAGAGGCATCTCTGAATAAAGGTGAGCTGAGCCCCAGGCCAGCTGCTGCTGAACTGTTCCCACCCTTCCCAGGTAAAACACCTGAATATGTACAAGGGCTTGAAAGACTAGAGGAAGGGCCATGGAGCCACACCAGCAACAGCACGCAGGCCAACTTGGTGCCTGCAGGCCAGCCAGGGTGGTCCTGCCCCCGGGCGCTCTTCCGGAAGCTTTCCATTGTCCTGCCTGAGATACCCCACCTGTCCCGGCCCCCACTGCTTTTTTCCTTCCTCACCTCTGTCCGGAGAGAAATTCCAGCGGAAGGTATGGGTGACACATCCTCTTCTTTACAGGTGGCAGCCTGGCAACTCCTGCAGAAAGGCCAGCAGAACCCCACTCACACCGGGCCACCAACAAAGCTGTGGCCCCTCATTCCCTCCCACCAGCACCGCCCCGAGACTGCTGACGGGGCAGAGAATATGGAGTCAGGAACAGCTTCAGGGGCTATTGCTGCCTGGAGCGCTGTTTATATTGACCTCAACCAGGCACACCTGGGGAGGGCTGGGCGGCAGGGTAAGGCTGCCCAGGTCAGCTAATCCACAACACTCAGGCAATCACATTGTTGAAAACGGACCTCGCTAAGGCAGAAGAGAAGCCAAGGAAAAAAAGAACACAATGCCATTTGCACCACCGTAGATGAGTCTAGAGGTAATCACGTGACTTGCAGTAAGTCAGAAAGTGAAAGACACATATCATATCATATCACTTATAGGTGTTACCTAAAAATGGATACCAGGGCAGATATTTCCACCGAGAAGGGCAATCAGAGATTCATTAAACAAACTTATGGTTCACCAATGGAAAGGTGTGAGGATTGGTTTCATTACGATATCGGGGTTAACAGACTTATACAAACACAGGTGACATATATAATCACCAAAGACCTACGGAATACCAAAAGACTACTCAACATTCTGTCATAACGTACATGAGAAAAGGATCCCAGGAAAAACAGACATGTGTATATGTGTAAAAGAACCAACCACATCTTCCACACCTCCAACAATCAAACTTGCTGTAATAAAAAATAAAAATTAAATTAAAAACACGAACAAGAAGTAGGGAGACAAACTTGAGGGGCTTTCTCCTGGCACATTCCATTCTAAATTCCAATCTAGAACACGACTTCCATTGAGGCTCTCTTGCCCTAGTAACCAGAATTGGTAAGGGAGAACTGCTGCCACCTTGTGGCCGTTTCACACAACAGCAGCTTTAATCCCAGCGCTAATGGTCAGTTGATATTCAAAATCATTGCAGGCCCGTAAATGACACCTGCCCTGAAAACAAATGCTGGGGTCACATATCGACCAAAAATTTCAAAGGACGTCCATATTTCAAAACGACCATTTCAAAAGGCATATTTTATGCACATTAGTTTTCTGCTTCTTTTTCTTTCTTTCCTTTTTGGTTAAAAAAACGGGAATGGAAAAAGGCATCCCTCAGAAGGGGCGAAAAGTTGCAAACGAATCAATGGACAAAGGTTTAATCTCCAATATATATAAACAGCTCATGCAGCTTAATATTAAAAAAAACAAACAACCCAATACAAAAATGGGCAGAAGATCTAAAGATACGTTTCTTCAAAGAAGACACAGAGATGGCCAAGACGCACATGAAAAGCTGCTCAACAGCACTAATTATTAGAGAAATGCAAATCAAAACTACAATGAGGTATCACCTCACACTGTTAGAATCGGCATCATCAGAAAATCTACAGACAACAAATTCTGGGGAGGGTGTGGACAAAAGGAGCCCTCTTCCACTATTGGTGGGAATGTAAATTGATACAGTCACTATGGAGAACAGTATGGAGTTTCGTTAAAAAAAAAACTAGAAATAGAATTACCATCTGATCCAGCAATCCCACTTCTGGGCATATACCCAAAGAACACCATAAATCAAGAAGGCACATTCACCACAATGTTCATTGCAGCACTATTTACAATAGCCAGGTAATGGAAGCAACCTAAATGCCCACAGACAGATGAATGGATAAAGATGTGGTACATGTATAAAATGGAATATTACTCAGCCATAAAACGGAATGAAACTGGGTCATTTGTAGAGACATCGATGGATCTAGAGACTGTCATACAGAATGAAGTCAGTCAGAAAGAGGAAAACAAATATTGTATATTAATGCATATATGTGGAACCTAAAAACTGGTACAGATGAACTGGTTTGCAGGGAAGAAATAGAGACAGAGGTAGAGAACAAACGTATGGACACCAAGTGTGGGAAGCCATGGTGTGGTGGTGGTGGGATGAGTTGGGAGATTGGGATTGACCTGCATACATGTATATGCATAAAATACATAACTAATAATAACCTGCTGTATAAAAAAATAAATAAAATTAAATTTCAAAATTAAAAAAAATAATATTTAAAAATAATACAGAAAAAAGTTCTTCCCTTCACACAGATGTATTTACAGGAATGAATTATTTCCATGCTTATATCTATAAATACATAAAAGAGGAATAAAATCTAACTTGAACCATAAAAGAAAAAAAAAAAACCTGAACCCACCAGTTATACAGAGGAAAACCCTATCAGGGCACTTGCTCCAGCGGTAAACAATTCTGAAATGGGTCTGAGGTGGGGAATCATCTCCCATACAGCCAGCAACCCACACCCCACGCAAGGAGCGTCCTCATTGCAAAGCTGGGGGATCGTGCAGAGGCATCTCTGAATAAAGGTGAGCTGAGCCCCAGGCCAGCTGCTGCTGAACTGTTCCCACCCTTCCCAGGTAAAACACCTGAATATGTACAAGGGCTTGAAAGACTAGAGGAAGGGCCATGGAGCCACACCAGCAACAGCACGCAGGCCAACTTGGTGCCTGCAGGCCAGCCAGGGTGGTCCTGCCCCCGGGCGCTCTTCCGGAAGCTTTCCATTGTCCTGCCTGAGATACCCCACCTGTCCCGGCCCCCACTGCTTTTTTCCTTCCTCACCTCTGTCCGGAGAGAAATTCCAGCGGAAGGTATGGGTGACACATCCTCTTCTTTACAGGTGGCAGCCTGGCAACTCCTGCAGAAAGGCCAGCAGAACCCCACTCACACCGGGCCACCAACAAAGCTGTGGCCCCTCATTCCCTCCCACCAGCACCGCCCCGAGACTGCTGACGGGGCAGAGAATATGGAGTCAGGAACAGCTTCAGGGGCTATTGCTGCCTGGAGCGCTGTTTATATTGACCTCAACCAGGCACACCTGGGGAGGGCTGGGCGGCAGGGTAAGGCTGCCCAGGTCAGCTAATCCACAACACTCAGGCAATCACATTGTTGAAAACGGACCTCGCTAAGGCAGAAGAGAAGCCAAGGAAAAAAAGAACACAATGCCATTTGCACCACCGTAGATGAGTCTAGAGGTAATCACGTGACTTGCAGTAAGTCAGAAAGTGAAAGACACATATCATATCATATCACTTATAGGTGTTACCTAAAAATGGATACCAGGGCAGATATTTCCACCGAGAAGGGCAATCAGAGATTCATTAAACAAACTTATGGTTCACCAATGGAAAGGTGTGAGGATTGGTTTCATTACGATATCGGGGTTAACAGACTTATACAAACACAGGTGACATATATAATCACCAAAGACCTACGGAATACCAAAAGACTACTCAACATTCTGTCATAACGTACATGAGAAAAGGATCCCAGGAAAAACAGACATGTGTATATGTGTAAAAGAACCAACCACATCTTCCACACCTCCAACAATCAAACTTGCTGTAATAAAAAATAAAAATTAAATTAAAAACACGAACAAGAAGTAGGGAGACAAACTTGAGGGGCTTTCTCCTGGCACATTCCATTCTAAATTCCAATCTAGAACACGACTTCCATTGAGGCTCTCTTGCCCTAGTAACCAGAATTGGTAAGGGAGAACTGCTGCCACCTTGTGGCCGTTTCACACAACAGCAGCTTTAATCCCAGCGCTAATGGTCAGTTGATATTCAAAATCATTGCAGGCCCGTAAATGACACCTGCCCTGAAAACAAATGCTGGGGTCACATATCGACCAAAAATTTCAAAGGACGTCCATATTTCAAAACGACCATTTCAAAAGGCATATTTTATGCACATTAGTTTTCTGCTTCTTTTTCTTTCTTTCCTTTTTGGTTAAAAAAACGGGAATGGAAAAAGGCATCCCTCAGAAGGGGCGAAAAGTTGCAAACGAATCAATGGACAAAGGTTTAATCTCCAATATATATAAACAGCTCATGCAGCTTAATATTAAAAAAAACAAACAACCCAATACAAAAATGGGCAGAAGATCTAAAGATACGTTTCTTCAAAGAAGACACAGAGATGGCCAAGACGCACATGAAAAGCTGCTCAACAGCACTAATTATTAGAGAAATGCAAATCAAAACTACAATGAGTTATCACCTCACACTGTTAGAATCGGCATCATCAGAAAATCTACAGACAACAAATTCTGGGGAGGGTGTGGACAAAAGGAGCCCTCTTCCACTATTGGTGGGAATGTAAATTGATACAGTCACTATGGAGAACAGTATGGAGTTTCGTTAAAAAAAAAACTAGAAATAGAATTACCATCTGATCCAGCAATCCCACTTCTGGGCATATACCCAAAGAACACCATAAATCAAAAAGGCACATTCACCACAATGTTCATTGCAGCACTATTTACAATAGCCAGGTAATGGAAGCAACCTAAATGCCCACAGACAGATGAATGGATAAAGATGTGGTACATGTATAAAATGGAATATTACTCAGCCATAAAACGGAATGAAACTGGGTCATTTGTAGAGACATCGATGGATCTAGAGACTGTCATACAGAATGAAGTCAGTCAGAAAGAGGAAAACAAATATTGTATATTAATGCATATATGTGGAACCTAAAAACTGGTACAGATGAACTGGTTTGCAGGGAAGAAATAGAGACAGAGGTAGAGAACAAACGTATGGACACCAAGTGTGGGAAGCCATGGTGTGGTGGTGGTGGGATGAGTTGGGAGATTGGGATTGACCTGCATACATGTATATGCATAAAATACATAACTAATAATAACCTGCTGTATAAAAAAATAAATAAAATTAAATTTCAAAATTAAAAAAAATAATATTTAAAAATAATACAGAAAAAAGTTCTTCCCTTCACACAGATGTATTTACAGGAATGAATTATTTCCATGCTTATATCTATAAATACATAAAAGAGGAATAAAATCTAACTTGAACCATAAAAGAAAAAAAAAAAACCTGAACCCACCAGTTATACAGAGGAAAACCCTATCAGGGCACTTGCTCCAGCGGTAAACAATTCTGAAATGGGTCTGAGGTGGGGAATCATCTCCCATACAGCCAGCAACCCACACCCCACGCAAGGAGCGTCCTCATTGCAAAGCTGGGGGATCGTGCAGAGGCATCTCTGAATAAAGGTGAGCTGAGCCCCAGGCCAGCTGCTGCTGAACTGTTCCCACCCTTCCCAGGTAAAACACCTGAATATGTACAAGGGCTTGAAAGACTAGAGGAAGGGCCATGGAGCCACACCAGCAACAGCACGCAGGCCAACTTGGTGCCTGCAGGCCAGCCAGGGTGGTCCTGCCCCCGGGCGCTCTTCCGGAAGCTTTCCATTGTCCTGCCTGAGATACCCCACCTGTCCCGGCCCCCACTGCTTTTTTCCTTCCTCACCTCTGTCCGGAGAGAAATTCCAGCGGAAGGTATGGGTGACACATCCTCTTCTTTACAGGTGGCAGCCTGGCAACTCCTGCAGAAAGGCCAGCAGAACCCCACTCACACCGGGCCACCAACAAAGCTGTGGCCCCTCATTCCCTCCCACCAGCACCGCCCCGAGACTGCTGACGGGGCAGAGAATATGGAGTCAGGAACAGCTTCAGGGGCTATTGCTGCCTGGAGCGCTGTTTATATTGACCTCAACCAGGCACACCTGGGGAGGGCTGGGCGGCAGGGTAAGGCTGCCCAGGTCAGCTAATCCACAACACTCAGGCAATCACATTGTTGAAAACGGACCTCGCTAAGGCAGAAGAGAAGCCAAGGAAAAAAAGAACACAATGCCATTTGCACCACCGTAGATGAGTCTAGAGGTAATCACGTGACTTGCAGTAAGTCAGAAAGTGAAAGACACATATCATATCATATCACTTATAGGTGTTACCTAAAAATGGATACCAGGGCAGATATTTCCACCGAGAAGGGCAATCAGAGATTCATTAAACAAACTTATGGTTCACCAATGGAAAGGTGTGAGGATTGGTTTCATTACGATATCGGGGTTAACAGACTTATACAAACACAGGTGACATATATAATCACCAAAGACCTACGGAATACCAAAAGACTACTCAACATTCTGTCATAACGTACATGAGAAAAGGATCCCAGGAAAAACAGACATGTGTATATGTGTAAAAGAACCAACCACATCTTCCACACCTCCAACAATCAAACTTGCTGTAATAAAAAATAAAAATTAAATTAAAAACACGAACAAGAAGTAGGGAGACAAACTTGAGGGGCTTTCTCCTGGCACATTCCATTCTAAATTCCAATCTAGAACACGACTTCCATTGAGGCTCTCTTGCCCTAGTAACCAGAATTGGTAAGGGAGAACTGCTGCCACCTTGTGGCCGTTTCACACAACAGCAGCTTTAATCCCAGCGCTAATGGTCAGTTGATATTCAAAATCATTGCAGGCCCGTAAATGACACCTGCCCTGAAAACAAATGCTGGGGTCACATATCGACCAAAAATTTCAAAGGACGTCCATATTTCAAAACGACCATTTCAAAAGGCATATTTTATGCACATTAGTTTTCTGCTTCTTTTTCTTTCTTTCCTTTTTGGTTAAAAAAACGGGAATGGAAAAAGGCATCCCTCAGAAGGGGCGAAAAGTTGCAAACGAATCAATGGACAAAGGTTTAATCTCCAATATATATAAACAGCTCATGCAGCTTAATATTAAAAAAAACAAACAACCCAATACAAAAATGGGCAGAAGATCTAAAGATACGTTTCTTCAAAGAAGACACAGAGATGGCCAAGACGCACATGAAAAGCTGCTCAACAGCACTAATTATTAGAGAAATGCAAATCAAAACTACAATGAGGTATCACCTCACACTGTTAGAATTGGCATCATCAGAAAATCTACAGACAACAAATTCTGGGGAGGGTGTGGACAAAAGGAGCCCTCTTCCACTATTGGTGGGAATGTAAATTGATACAGTCACTATGGAGAACAGTATGGAGTTTCGTTAAAAAAAAAACTAGAAATAGAATTACCATCTGATCCAGCAATCCCACTTCTGGGCATATACCCAAAGAACACCATAAATCAAAAAGGCACATTCACCACAATGTTCATTGCAGCACTATTTACAATAGCCAGGTAATGGAAGCAACCTAAATGCCCACAGACAGATGAATGGATAAAGATGTGGTACATGTATAAAATGGAATATTACTCAGCCATAAAACGGAATGAAACTGGGTCATTTGTAGAGACATCGATGGATCTAGAGACTGTCATACAGAATGAAGTCAGTCAGAAAGAGGAAAACAAATATTGTATATTAATGCATATATGTGGAACCTAAAAACTGGTACAGATGAACTGGTTTGCAGGGAAGAAATAGAGACAGAGGTAGAGAACAAACGTATGGACACCAAGTGTGGGAAGCCATGGTGTGGTGGTGGTGGGATGAGTTGGGAGATTGGGATTGACCTGCATACATGTATATGCATAAAATACATAACTAATAATAACCTGCTGTATAAAAAAATAAATAAAATTAAATTTCAAAATTAAAAAAAATAATATTTAAAAATAATACAGAAAAAAGTTCTTCCCTTCACACAGATGTATTTACAGGAATGAATTATTTCCATGCTTATATCTATAAATACATAAAAGAGGAATAAAATCTAACTTGAACCATAAAAGAAAAAAAAAAAACCTGAACCCACCAGTTATACAGAGGAAAACCCTATCAGGGCACTTGCTCCAGCGGTAAACAATTCTGAAATGGGTCTGAGGTGGGGAATCATCTCCCATACAGCCAGCAACCCACACCCCACGCAAGGAGCGTCCTCATTGCAAAGCTGGGGGATCGTGCAGAGGCATCTCTGAATAAAGGTGAGCTGAGCCCCAGGCCAGCTGCTGCTGAACTGTTCCCACCCTTCCCAGGTAAAACACCTGAATATGTACAAGGGCTTGAAAGACTAGAGGAAGGGCCATGGAGCCACACCAGCAACAGCACGCAGGCCAACTTGGTGCCTGCAGGCCAGCCAGGGTGGTCCTGCCCCCGGGCGCTCATCGGGAAGCTTTCCATTGTCCTGCCTGAGATACCCCACCTGTCCCGGCCCCCACTGCTTTTTTCCTTCCTCACCTCTGTCCGGAGAGAAATTCCAGCGGAAGGTATGGGTGACACATCCTCTTCTTTACAGGTGGCAGCCTGGCAACTCCTGCAGAAAGGCCAGCAGAACCCCACTCACACCGGGCCACCAACAAAGCTGTGGCCCCTCATTCCCTCCCACCAGCACCGCCCCGAGACTGCTGACGGGGCAGAGAATATGGAGTCAGGAACAGCTTCAGGGGCTATTGCTGCCTGGAGCGCTGTTTATATTGACCTCAACCAGGCACACCTGGGGAGGGCTGGGCGGCAGGGTAAGGCTGCCCAGGTCAGCTAATCCACAACACTCAGGCAATCACATTGTTGAAAACGGACCTCGCTAAGGCAGAAGAGAAGCCAAGGAAGAAAAGAACACAATGCCATTTGCACCACCGTAGATGAGTCTAGAGGTAATCACGTGACTTGCAGTAAGTCAGAAAGTGAAAGACACATATCATATCATATCACTTATAGGTGTTACCTAAAAATGGATACCAGGGCAGATATTTCCACCGAGAAGGGCAATCAGAGATTCATTAAACAAACTTATGGTTCACCAATGGAAAGGTGTGAGGATTGGTTTCATTACGATATCGGGGTTAACAGACTTATACAAACACAGGTGACATATATAATCACCAAAGACCTACGGAATACCAAAAGACTACTCAACATTCTGTCATAACGTACATGAGAAAAGGATCCCAGGAAAAACAGACATGTGTATATGTGTAAAAGAACCAACCACATCTTCCACACCTCCAACAATCAAACTTGCTGTAATAAAAAATAAAAATTAAATTAAAAACACGAACAAGAAGTAGGGAGACAAACTTGAGGGGCTTTCTCCTGGCACATTCCATTCTAAATTCCAATCTAGAACACGACTTCCATTGAGGCTCTCTTGCCCTAGTAACCAGAATTGGTAAGGGAGAACTGCTGCCACCTTGTGGCCGTTTCACACAACAGCAGCTTTAATCCCAGCGCTAATGGTCAGTTGATATTCAAAATCATTGCAGGCCCGTAAATGACACCTGCCCTGAAAACAAATGCTGGGGTCACATATCGACCAAAAATTTCAAAGGACGTCCATATTTCAAAACGACCATTTCAAAAGGCATATTTTATGCACATTAGTTTTCTGCTTCTTTTTCTTTCTTTCCTTTTTGGTTAAAAAAACGGGAATGGAAAAAGGCATCCCTCAGAAGGGGCGAAAAGTTGCAAACGAATCAATGGACAAAGGTTTAATCTCCAATATATATAAACAGCTCATGCAGCTTAATATTAAAAAAAACAAACAACCCAATACAAAAATGGGCAGAAGATCTAAAGATACGTTTCTTCAAAGAAGACACAGAGATGGCCAAGACGCACATGAAAAGCTGCTCAACAGCACTAATTATTAGAGAAATGCAAATCAAAACTACAATGAGGTATCACCTCACACTGTTAGAATCGGCATCATCAGAAAATCTACAGACAACAAATTCTGGGGAGGGTGTGGACAAAAGGAGCCCTCTTCCACTATTGGTGGGAATGTAAATTGATACAGTCACTATGGAGAACAGTATGGAGTTTCGTTAAAAAAAAAAACTAGAAATAGAATTACCATCTGATCCAGCAATCCCACTTCTGGGCATATACCCAAAGAACACCATAAATCAAAAAGGCACATTCACCACAATGTTCATTGCAGCACTATTTACAATAGCCAGGTAATGGAAGCAACCTAAATGCCCACAGACAGATGAATGGATAAAGATGTGGTACATGTATAAAATGGAATATTACTCAGCCATAAAACGGAATGAAACTGGGTCATTTGTAGAGACATCGATGGATCTAGAGACTGTCATACAGAATGAAGTCAGTCAGAAAGAGGAAAACAAATATTGTATATTAATGCATATATGTGGAACCTAAAAACTGGTACAGATGAACTGGTTTGCAGGGAAGAAATAGAGACAGAGGTAGAGAACAAACGTATGGACACCAAGTGTGGGAAGCCATGGTGTGGTGGTGGTGGGATGAGTTGGGAGATTGGGATTGACCTGCATACATGTATATGCATAAAATACATAACTAATAATAACCTGCTGTATAAAAAAATAAATAAAATTAAATTTCAAAATTAAAAAAAATAATATTTAAAAATAATACAGAAAAAAGTTCTTCCCTTCACACAGATGTATTTACAGGAATGAATTATTTCCATGCTTATATCTATAAATACATAAAAGAGGAATAAAATCTAACCTGAACCATAAAAGAAAAAAAAAAAACCTGAACCCACCAGTTATACAGAGGAAAACCCTATCAGGGCACTTGCTCCAGCGGTAAACAATTCTGAAATGGGTCTGAGGTGGGGAATCATCTCCCATACAGCCAGCAACCCACACCCCACGCAAGGAGCGTCCTCATTGCAAAGCTGGGGGATCGTGCAGAGGCATCTCTGAATAAAGGTGAGCTGAGCCCCAGGCCAGCTGCTGCTGAACTGTTCCCACCCTTCCCAGGTAAAACACCTGAATATGTACAAGGGCTTGAAAGACTAGAGGAAGGGCCATGGAGCCACACCAGCAACAGCACGCAGGCCAACTTGGTGCCTGCAGGCCAGCCAGGGTGGTCCTGCCCCCGGGCGCTCATCGGGAAGCTTTCCATTGTCCTGCCTGAGATACCCCACCTGTCCCGGCCCCCACTGCTTTTTTCCTTCCTCACCTCTGTCCGGAGAGAAATTCCAGCGGAAGGTATGGGTGACACATCCTCTTCTTTACAGGTGGCAGCCTGGCAACTCCTGCAGAAAGGCCAGCAGAACCCCACTCACACCGGGCCACCAACAAAGCTGTGGCCCCTCATTCCCTCCCACCAGCACCGCCCCGAGACTGCTGACGGGGCAGAGAATATGGAGTCAGGAACAGCTTCAGGGGCTATTGCTGCCTGGAGCGCTGTTTATATTGACCTCAACCAGGCACACCTGGGGAGGGCTGGGCGGCAGGGTAAGGCTGCCCAGGTCAGCTAATCCACAACACTCAGGCAATCACATTGTTGAAAACGGACCTCGCTAAGGCAGAAGAGAAGCCAAGGAAGAAAAGAACACAATGCCATTTGCACCACCGTAGATGAGTCTAGAGGTAATCACGTGACTTGCAGTAAGTCAGAAAGTGAAAGACACATATCATATCATATCACTTATAGGTGTTACCTAAAAATGGATACCAGGGCAGATATTTCCACCGAGAAGGGCAATCAGAGATTCATTAAACAAACTTATGGTTCACCAATGGAAAGGTGTGAGGATTGGTTTCATTACGATATCGGGGTTAACAGACTTATACAAACACAGGTGACATATATAATCACCAAAGACCTACGGAATACCAAAAGACTACTCAACATTCTGTCATAACGTACATGAGAAAAGGATCCCAGGAAAAACAGACATGTGTATATGTGTAAAAGAACCAACCACATCTTCCACACCTCCAACAATCAAACTTGCTGTAATAAAAAATAAAAATTAAATTAAAAACACGAACAAGAAGTAGGGAGACAAACTTGAGGGGCTTTCTCCTGGCACATTCCATTCTAAATTCCAATCTAGAACACGACTTCCATTGAGGCTCTCTTGCCCTAGTAACCAGAATTGGTAAGGGAGAACTGCTGCCACCTTGTGGCCGTTTCACACAACAGCAGCTTTAATCCCAGCGCTAATGGTCAGTTGATATTCAAAATCATTGCAGGCCCGTAAATGACACCTGCCCTGAAAACAAATGCTGGGGTCACATATCGACCAAAAATTTCAAAGGACGTCCATATTTCAAAACGACCATTTCAAAAGGCATATTTTATGCACATTAGTTTTCTGCTTCTTTTTCTTTCTTTCCTTTTTGGTTAAAAAAACGGGAATGGAAAAAGGCATCCCTCAGAAGGGGCGAAAAGTTGCAAACGAATCAATGGACAAAGGTTTAATCTCCAATATATATAAACAGCTCATGCAGCTTAATATTAAAAAAAACAAACAACCCAATACAAAAATGGGCAGAAGATCTAAAGATACGTTTCTTCAAAGAAGACACAGAGATGGCCAAGACGCACATGAAAAGCTGCTCAACAGCACTAATTATTAGAGAAATGCAAATCAAAACTACAATGAGGTATCACCTCACACTGTTAGAATCGGCATCATCAGAAAATCTACAGACAACAAATTCTGGGGAGGGTGTGGACAAAAGGAGCCCTCTTCCACTATTGGTGGGAATGTAAATTGATACAGTCACTATGGAGAACAGTATGGAGTTTCGTTAAAAAAAAAACTAGAAATAGAATTACCATCTGATCCAGCAATCCCACTTCTGGGCATATACCCAAAGAACACCATAAATCAAAAAGGCACATTCACCACAATGTTCATTGCAGCACTATTTACAATAGCCAGGTAATGGAAGCAACCTAAATGCCCACAGACAGATGAATGGATAAAGATGTGGTACATGTATAAAATGGAATATTACTCAGCCATAAAACGGAATGAAACTGGGTCATTTGTAGAGACATCGATGGATCTAGAGACTGTCATACAGAATGAAGTCAGTCAGAAAGAGGAAAACAAATATTGTATATTAATGCATATATGTGGAACCTAAAAACTGGTACAGATGAACTGGTTTGCAGGGAAGAAATAGAGACAGAGGTAGAGAACAAACGTATGGACACCAAGTGTGGGAAGCCATGGTGTGGTGGTGGTGGGATGAGTTGGGAGATTGGGATTGACCTGCATACATGTATATGCATAAAATACATAACTAATAATAACCTGCTGTATAAAAAAATAAATAAAATTAAATTTCAAAATTAAAAAAAATAATATTTAAAAATAATACAGAAAAAAGTTCTTCCCTTCACACAGATGTATTTACAGGAATGAATTATTTCCATGCTTATATCTATAAATACATAAAAGAGGAATAAAATCTAACTTGAACCATAAAAGAAAAAAAAAAACCTGAACCCACCAGTTATACAGAGGAAAACCCTATCAGGGCACTTGCTCCAGCGGTAAACAATTCTGAAATGGGTCTGAGGTGGGGAATCATCTCCCATACAGCCAGCAACCCACACCCCACGCAAGGAGCGTCCTCATTGCAAAGCTGGGGGATCGTGCAGAGGCATCTCTGAATAAAGGTGAGCTGAGCCCCAGGCCAGCTGCTGCTGAACTGTTCCCACCCTTCCCAGGTAAAACACCTGAATATGTACAAGGGCTTGAAAGACTAGAGGAAGGGCCATGGAGCCACACCAGCAACAGCACGCAGGCCAACTTGGTGCCTGCAGGCCAGCCAGGGTGGTCCTGCCCCCGGGCGCTCATCGGGAAGCTTTCCATTGTCCTGCCTGAGATACCCCACCTGTCCCGGCCCCCACTGCTTTTTTCCTTCCTCACCTCTGTCCGGAGAGAAATTCCAGCGGAAGGTATGGGTGACACATCCTCTTCTTTACAGGTGGCAGCCTGGCAACTCCTGCAGAAAGGCCAGCAGAACCCCACTCACACCGGGCCACCAACAAAGCTGTGGCCCCTCATTCCCTCCCACCAGCACCGCCCCGAGACTGCTGACGGGGCAGAGAATATGGAGTCAGGAACAGCTTCAGGGGCTATTGCTGCCTGGAGCGCTGTTTATATTGACCTCAACCAGGCACACCTGGGGAGGGCTGGGCGGCAGGGTAAGGCTGCCCAGGTCAGCTAATCCACAACACTCAGGCAATCACATTGTTGAAAACGGACCTCGCTAAGGCAGAAGAGAAGCCAAGGAAAAAAAGAACACAATGCCATTTGCACCACCGTAGATGAGTCTAGAGGTAATCACGTGACTTGCAGTAAGTCAGAAAGTGAAAGACACATATCATATCATATCACTTATAGGTGTTACCTAAAAATGGATACCAGGGCAGATATTTCCACCGAGAAGGGCAATCAGAGATTCATTAAACAAACTTATGGTTCACCAATGGAAAGGTGTGAGGATTGGTTTCATTACGATATCGGGGTTAACAGACTTATACAAACACAGGTGACATATATAATCACCAAAGACCTACGGAATACCAAAAGACTACTCAACATTCTGTCATAACGTACATGAGAAAAGGATCCCAGGAAAAACAGACATGTGTATATGTGTAAAAGAACCAACCACATCTTCCACACCTCCAACAATCAAACTTGCTGTAATAAAAAATAAAAATTAAATTAAAAACACGAACAAGAAGTAGGGAGACAAACTTGAGGGGCTTTCTCCTGGCACATTCCATTCTAAATTCCAATCTAGAACACGACTTCCATTGAGGCTCTCTTGCCCTAGTAACCAGAATTGGTAAGGGAGAACTGCTGCCACCTTGTGGCCGTTTCACACAACAGCAGCTTTAATCCCAGCGCTAATGGTCAGTTGATATTCAAAATCATTGCAGGCCCGTAAATGACACCTGCCCTGAAAACAAATGCTGGGGTCACATATCGACCAAAAATTTCAAAGGACGTCCATATTTCAAAACGACCATTTCAAAAGGCATATTTTATGCACATTAGTTTTCTGCTTCTTTTTCTTTCTTTCCTTTTTGGTTAAAAAAACGGGAATGGAAAAAGGCATCCCTCAGAAGGGGCGAAAAGTTGCAAACGAATCAATGGACAAAGGTTTAATCTCCAATATATATAAACAGCTCATGCAGCTTAATATTAAAAAAAACAAACAACCCAATACAAAAATGGGCAGAAGATCTAAAGATACGTTTCTTCAAAGAAGACACAGAGATGGCCAAGACGCACATGAAAAGCTGCTCAACAGCACTAATTATTAGAGAAATGCAAATCAAAACTACAATGAGGTATCACCTCACACTGTTAGAATCGGCATCATCAGAAAATCTACAGACAACAAATTCTGGGGAGGGTGTGGACAAAAGGAGCCCTCTTCCACTATTGGTGGGAATGTAAATTGATACAGTCACTATGGAGAACAGTATGGAGTTTCGTTAAAAAAAAAACTAGAAATAGAATTACCATCTGATCCAGCAATCCCACTTCTGGGCATATACCCAAAGAACACCATAAATCAAAAAGGCACATTCACCACAATGTTCATTGCAGCACTATTTACAATAGCCAGGTAATGGAAGCAACCTAAATGCCCACAGACAGATGAATGGATAAAGATGTGGTACATGTATAAAATGGAATATTACTCAGCCATAAAACGGAATGAAACTGGGTCATTTGTAGAGACATCGATGGATCTAGAGACTGTCATACAGAATGAAGTCAGTCAGAAAGAGGAAAACAAATATTGTATATTAATGCATATATGTGGAACCTAAAAACTGGTACAGATGAACTGGTTTGCAGGGAAGAAATAGAGACAGAGGTAGAGAACAAACGTATGGACACCAAGTGTGGGAAGCCATGGTGTGGTGGTGGTGGGATGAGTTGGGAGATTGGGATTGACCTGCATACATGTATATGCATAAAATACATAACTAATAATAACCTGCTGTATAAAAAAATAAATAAAATTAAATTTCAAAATTAAAAAAAATAATATTTAAAAATAATACAGAAAAAAGTTCTTCCCTTCACACAGATGTATTTACAGGAATGAATTATTTCCATGCTTATATCTATAAATACATAAAAGAGGAATAAAATCTAACTTGAACCATAAAAGAAAAAAAAAAACCTGAACCCACCAGTTATACAGAGGAAAACCCTATCAGGGCACTTGCTCCAGCGGTAAACAATTCTGAAATGGGTCTGAGGTGGGGAATCATCTCCCATACAGCCAGCAACCCACACCCCACGCAAGGAGCGTCCTCATTGCAAAGCTGGGGGATCGTGCAGAGGCATCTCTGAATAAAGGTGAGCTGAGCCCCAGGCCAGCTGCTGCTGAACTGTTCCCACCCTTCCCAGGTAAAACACCTGAATATGTACAAGGGCTTGAAAGACTAGAGGAAGGGCCATGGAGCCACACCAGCAACAGCACGCAGGCCAACTTGGTGCCTGCAGGCCAGCCAGGGTGGTCCTGCCCCCGGGCGCTCATCGGGAAGCTTTCCATTGTCCTGCCTGAGATACCCCACCTGTCCCGGCCCCCACTGCTTTTTTCCTTCCTCACCTCTGTCCGGAGAGAAATTCCAGCGGAAGGTATGGGTGACACATCCTCTTCTTTACAGGTGGCAGCCTGGCAACTCCTGCAGAAAGGCCAGCAGAACCCCACTCACACCGGGCCACCAACAAAGCTGTGGCCCCTCATTCCCTCCCACCAGCACCGCCCCGAGACTGCTGACGGGGCAGAGAATATGGAGTCAGGAACAGCTTCAGGGGCTATTGCTGCCTGGAGCGCTGTTTATATTGACCTCAACCAGGCACACCTGGGGAGGGCTGGGCGGCAGGGTAAGGCTGCCCAGGTCAGCTAATCCACAACACTCAGGCAATCACATTGTTGAAAACGGACCTCGCTAAGGCAGAAGAGAAGCCAAGGAAAAAAAGAACACAATGCCATTTGCACCACCGTAGATGAGTCTAGAGGTAATCACGTGACTTGCAGTAAGTCAGAAAGTGAAAGACACATATCATATCATATCACTTATAGGTGTTACCTAAAAATGGATACCAGGGCAGATATTTCCACCGAGAAGGGCAATCAGAGATTCATTAAACAAACTTATGGTTCACCAATGGAAAGGTGTGAGGATTGGTTTCATTACGATATCGGGGTTAACAGACTTATACAAACACAGGTGACATATATAATCACCAAAGACCTACGGAATACCAAAAGACTACTCAACATTCTGTCATAACGTACATGAGAAAAGGATCCCAGGAAAAACAGACATGTGTATATGTGTAAAAGAACCAACCACATCTTCCACACCTCCAACAATCAAACTTGCTGTAATAAAAAATAAAAATTAAATTAAAAACACGAACAAGAAGTAGGGAGACAAACTTGAGGGGCTTTCTCCTGGCACATTCCATTCTAAATTCCAATCTAGAACACGACTTCCATTGAGGCTCTCTTGCCCTAGTAACCAGAATTGGTAAGGGAGAACTGCTGCCACCTTGTGGCCGTTTCACACAACAGCAGCTTTAATCCCAGCGCTAATGGTCAGTTGATATTCAAAATCATTGCAGGCCCGTAAATGACACCTGCCCTGAAAACAAATGCTGGGGTCACATATCGACCAAAAATTTCAAAGGACGTCCATATTTCAAAACGACCATTTCAAAAGGCATATTTTATGCACATTAGTTTTCTGCTTCTTTTTCTTTCTTTCCTTTTTGGTTAAAAAAACGGGAATGGAAAAAGGCATCCCTCAGAAGGGGCGAAAAGTTGCAAACGAATCAATGGACAAAGGTTTAATCTCCAATATATATAAACAGCTCATGCAGCTTAATATTAAAAAAAACAAACAACCCAATACAAAAATGGGCAGAAGATCTAAAGATACGTTTCTTCAAAGAAGACACAGAGATGGCCAAGACGCACATGAAAAGCTGCTCAACAGCACTAATTATTAGAGAAATGCAAATCAAAACTACAATGAGGTATCACCTCACACTGTTAGAATCGGCATCATCAGAAAATCTACAGACAACAAATTCTGGGGAGGGTGTGGACAAAAGGAGCCCTCTTCCACTATTGGTGGGAATGTAAATTGATACAGTCACTATGGAGAACAGTATGGAGTTTCGTTAAAAAAAAAACTAGAAATAGAATTACCATCTGATCCAGCAATCCCACTTCTGGGCATATACCCAAAGAACACCATAAATCAAAAAGGCACATTCACCACAATGTTCATTGCAGCACTATTTACAATAGCCAGGTAATGGAAGCAACCTAAATGCCCACAGACAGATGAATGGATAAAGATGTGGTACATGTATAAAATGGAATATTACTCAGCCATAAAACGGAATGAAACTGGGTCATTTGTAGAGACATCGATGGATCTAGAGACTGTCATACAGAATGAAGTCAGTCAGAAAGAGGAAAACAAATATTGTATATTAATGCATATATGTGGAACCTAAAAACTGGTACAGATGAACTGGTTTGCAGGGAAGAAATAGAGACAGAGGTAGAGAACAAACGTATGGACACCAAGTGTGGGAAGCCATGGTGTGGTGGTGGTGGGATGAGTTGGGAGATTGGGATTGACCTGCATACATGTATATGCATAAAATACATAACTAATAATAACCTGCTGTATAAAAAAATAAATAAAATTAAATTTCAAAATTAAAAAAAATAATATTTAAAAATAATACAGAAAAAAGTTCTTCCCTTCACACAGATGTATTTACAGGAATGAATTATTTCCATGCTTATATCTATAAATACATAAAAGAGGAATAAAATCTAACTTGAACCATAAAAGAAAAAAAAAAACCTGAACCCACCAGTTATACAGAGGAAAACCCTATCAGGGCACTTGCTCCAGCGGTAAACAATTCTGAAATGGGTCTGAGGTGGGGAATCATCTCCCATACAGCCAGCAACCCACACCCCACGCAAGGAGCGTCCTCATTGCAAAGCTGGGGGATCGTGCAGAGGCATCTCTGAATAAAGGTGAGCTGAGCCCCAGGCCAGCTGCTGCTGAACTGTTCCCACCCTTCCCAGGTAAAACACCTGAATATGTACAAGGGCTTGAAAGACTAGAGGAAGGGCCATGGAGCCACACCAGCAACAGCACGCAGGCCAACTTGGTGCCTGCAGGCCAGCCAGGGTGGTCCTGCCCCCGGGCGCTCTTCCGGAAGCTTTCCATTGTCCTGCCTGAGATACCCCACCTGTCCCGGCCCCCACTGCTTTTTTCCTTCCTCACCTCTGTCCGGAGAGAAATTCCAGCGGAAGGTATGGGTGACACATCCTCTTCTTTACAGGTGGCAGCCTGGCAACTCCTGCAGAAAGGCCAGCAGAACCCCACTCACACCGGGCCACCAACAAAGCTGTGGCCCCTCATTCCCTCCCACCAGCACCGCCCCGAGACTGCTGACGGGGCAGAGAATATGGAGTCAGGAACAGCTTCAGGGGCTATTGCTGCCTGGAGCGCTGTTTATATTGACCTCAACCAGGCACACCTGGGGAGGGCTGGGCGGCAGGGTAAGGCTGCCCAGGTCAGCTAATCCACAACACTCAGGCAATCACATTGTTGAAAACGGACCTCGCTAAGGCAGAAGAGAAGCCAAGGAAAAAAAGAACACAATGCCATTTGCACCACCGTAGATGAGTCTAGAGGTAATCACGTGACTTGCAGTAAGTCAGAAAGTGAAAGACACATATCATATCATATCACTTATAGGTGTTACCTAAAAATGGATACCAGGGCAGATATTTCCACCGAGAAGGGCAATCAGAGATTCATTAAACAAACTTATGGTTCACCAATGGAAAGGTGTGAGGATTGGTTTCATTACGATATCGGGGTTAACAGACTTATACAAACACAGGTGACATATATAATCACCAAAGACCTACGGAATACCAAAAGACTACTCAACATTCTGTCATAACGTACATGAGAAAAGGATCCCAGGAAAAACAGACATGTGTATATGTGTAAAAGAACCAACCACATCTTCCACACCTCCAACAATCAAACTTGCTGTAATAAAAAATAA
Source organism: Mesoplodon bidens (assembly GCF_964165515.1). NCBI lineage: Eukaryota > Metazoa > Chordata > Mammalia > Artiodactyla > Ziphiidae > Mesoplodon > Mesoplodon bidens. The sequence goes on along the minus strand of NW_027671580.1, from coordinate 1,892,109 downwards.
AAATTAAATTAAAAACACGAACAAGAAGTAGGGAGACAAACTTGAGGGGCTTTCTCCTGGCACATTCCATTCTAAATTCCAATCTAGAACACGACTTCCATTGAGGCTCTCTTGCCCTAGTAACCAGAATTGGTAAGGGAGAACTGCTGCCACCTTGTGGCCGTTTCACACAACAGCAGCTTTAATCCCAGCGCTAATGGTCAGTTGATATTCAAAATCATTGCAGGCCCGTAAATGACACCTGCCCTGAAAACAAATGCTGGGGTCACATATCGACCAAAAATTTCAAAGGACGTCCATATTTCAAAACGACCATTTCAAAAGGCATATTTTATGCACATTAGTTTTCTGCTTCTTTTTCTTTCTTTCCTTTTTGGTTAAAAAAACGGGAATGGAAAAAGGCATCCCTCAGAAGGGGCGAAAAGTTGCAAACGAATCAATGGACAAAGGTTTAATCTCCAATATATATAAACAGCTCATGCAGCTTAATATTAAAAAAAACAAACAACCCAATACAAAAATGGGCAGAAGATCTAAAGATACGTTTCTTCAAAGAAGACACAGAGATGGCCAAGACGCACATGAAAAGCTGCTCAACAGCACTAATTATTAGAGAAATGCAAATCAAAACTACAATGAGGTATCACCTCACACTGTTAGAATCGGCATCATCAGAAAATCTACAGACAACAAATTCTGGGGAGGGTGTGGACAAAAGGAGCCCTCTTCCACTATTGGTGGGAATGTAAATTGATACAGTCACTATGGAGAACAGTATGGAGTTTCGTTAAAAAAAAAACTAGAAATAGAATTACCATCTGATCCAGCAATCCCACTTCTGGGCATATACCCAAAGAACACCATAAATCAAAAAGGCACATTCACCACAATGTTCATTGCAGCACTATTTACAATAGCCAGGTAATGGAAGCAACCTAAATGCCCACAGACAGATGAATGGATAAAGATGTGGTACATGTATAAAATGGAATATTACTCAGCCATAAAACGGAATGAAACTGGGTCATTTGTAGAGACATCGATGGATCTAGAGACTGTCATACAGAATGAAGTCAGTCAGAAAGAGGAAAACAAATATTGTATATTAATGCATATATGTGGAACCTAAAAACTGGTACAGATGAACTGGTTTGCAGGGAAGAAATAGAGACAGAGGTAGAGAACAAACGTATGGACACCAAGTGTGGGAAGCCATGGTGTGGTGGTGGTGGGATGAGTTGGGAGATTGGGATTGACCTGCATACATGTATATGCATAAAATACATAACTAATAATAACCTGCTGTATAAAAAAATAAATAAAATTAAATTTCAAAATTAAAAAAAATAATATTTAAAAATAATACAGAAAAAAGTTCTTCCCTTCACACAGATGTATTTACAGGAATGAATTATTTCCATGCTTATATCTATAAATACATAAAAGAGGAATAAAATCTAACTTGAACCATAAAAGAAAAAAAAAAACCTGAACCCACCAGTTATACAGAGGAAAACCCTATCAGGGCACTTGCTCCAGCGGTAAACAATTCTGAAATGGGTCTGAGGTGGGGAATCATCTCCCATACAGCCAGCAACCCACACCCCACGCAAGGAGCGTCCTCATTGCAAAGCTGGGGGATCGTGCAGAGGCATCTCTGAATAAAGGTGAGCTGAGCCCCAGGCCAGCTGCTGCTGAACTGTTCCCACCCTTCCCAGGTAAAACACCTGAATATGTACAAGGGCTTGAAAGACTAGAGGAAGGGCCATGGAGCCACACCAGCAACAGCACGCAGGCCAACTTGGTGCCTGCAGGCCAGCCAGGGTGGTCCTGCCCCCGGGCGCTCATCGGGAAGCTTTCCATTGTCCTGCCTGAGATACCCCACCTGTCCCGGCCCCCACTGCTTTTTTCCTTCCTCACCTCTGTCCGGAGAGAAATTCCAGCGGAAGGTATGGGTGACACATCCTCTTCTTTACAGGTGGCAGCCTGGCAACTCCTGCAGAAAGGCCAGCAGAACCCCACTCACACCGGGCCACCAACAAAGCTGTGGCCCCTCATTCCCTCCCACCAGCACCGCCCCGAGACTGCTGACGGGGCAGAGAATATGGAGTCAGGAACAGCTTCAGGGGCTATTGCTGCCTGGAGCGCTGTTTATATTGACCTCAACCAGGCACACCTGGGGAGGGCTGGGCGGCAGGGTAAGGCTGCCCAGGTCAGCTAATCCACAACACTCAGGCAATCACATTGTTGAAAACGGACCTCGCTAAGGCAGAAGAGAAGCCAAGGAAAAAAAGAACACAATGCCATTTGCACCACCGTAGATGAGTCTAGAGGTAATCACGTGACTTGCAGTAAGTCAGAAAGTGAAAGACACATATCATATCATATCACTTATAGGTGTTACCTAAAAATGGATACCAGGGCAGATATTTCCACCGAGAAGGGCAATCAGAGATTCATTAAACAAACTTATGGTTCACCAATGGAAAGGTGTGAGGATTGGTTTCATTACGATATCGGGGTTAACAGACTTATACAAACACAGGTGACATATATAATCACCAAAGACCTACGGAATACCAAAAGACTACTCAACATTCTGTCATAACGTACATGAGAAAAGGATCCCAGGAAAAACAGACATGTGTATATGTGTAAAAGAACCAACCACATCTTCCACACCTCCAACAATCAAACTTGCTGTAATAAAAAATAAAAATTAAATTAAAAACACGAACAAGAAGTAGGGAGACAAACTTGAGGGGCTTTCTCCTGGCACATTCCATTCTAAATTCCAATCTAGAACACGACTTCCATTGAGGCTCTCTTGCCCTAGTAACCAGAATTGGTAAGGGAGAACTGCTGCCACCTTGTGGCCGTTTCACACAACAGCAGCTTTAATCCCAGCGCTAATGGTCAGTTGATATTCAAAATCATTGCAGGCCCGTAAATGACACCTGCCCTGAAAACAAATGCTGGGGTCACATATCGACCAAAAATTTCAAAGGACGTCCATATTTCAAAACGACCATTTCAAAAGGCATATTTTATGCACATTAGTTTTCTGCTTCTTTTTCTTTCTTTCCTTTTTGGTTAAAAAAACGGGAATGGAAAAAGGCATCCCTCAGAAGGGGCGAAAAGTTGCAAACGAATCAATGGACAAAGGTTTAATCTCCAATATATATAAACAGCTCATGCAGCTTAATATTAAAAAAAACAAACAACCCAATACAAAAATGGGCAGAAGATCTAAAGATACGTTTCTTCAAAGAAGACACAGAGATGGCCAAGACGCACATGAAAAGCTGCTCAACAGCACTAATTATTAGAGAAATGCAAATCAAAACTACAATGAGGTATCACCTCACACTGTTAGAATCGGCATCATCAGAAAATCTACAGACAACAAATTCTGGGGAGGGTGTGGACAAAAGGAGCCCTCTTCCACTATTGGTGGGAATGTAAATTGATACAGTCACTATGGAGAACAGTATGGAGTTTCGTTAAAAAAAAAACTAGAAATAGAATTACCATCTGATCCAGCAATCCCACTTCTGGGCATATACCCAAAGAACACCATAAATCAAAAAGGCACATTCACCACAATGTTCATTGCAGCACTATTTACAATAGCCAGGTAATGGAAGCAACCTAAATGCCCACAGACAGATGAATGGATAAAGATGTGGTACATGTATAAAATGGAATATTACTCAGCCATAAAACGGAATGAAACTGGGTCATTTGTAGAGACATCGATGGATCTAGAGACTGTCATACAGAATGAAGTCAGTCAGAAAGAGGAAAACAAATATTGTATATTAATGCATATATGTGGAACCTAAAAACTGGTACAGATGAACTGGTTTGCAGGGAAGAAATAGAGACAGAGGTAGAGAACAAACGTATGGACACCAAGTGTGGGAAGCCATGGTGTGGTGGTGGTGGGATGAGTTGGGAGATTGGGATTGACCTGCATACATGTATATGCATAAAATACATAACTAATAATAACCTGCTGTATAAAAAAATAAATAAAATTAAATTTCAAAATTAAAAAAAATAATATTTAAAAATAATACAGAAAAAAGTTCTTCCCTTCACACAGATGTATTTACAGGAATGAATTATTTCCATGCTTATATCTATAAATACATAAAAGAGGAATAAAATCTAACTTGAACCATAAAAGAAAAAAAAAAACCTGAACCCACCAGTTATACAGAGGAAAACCCTATCAGGGCACTTGCTCCAGCGGTAAACAATTCTGAAATGGGTCTGAGGTGGGGAATCATCTCCCATACAGCCAGCAACCCACACCCCACGCAAGGAGCGTCCTCATTGCAAAGCTGGGGGATCGTGCAGAGGCATCTCTGAATAAAGGTGAGCTGAGCCCCAGGCCAGCTGCTGCTGAACTGTTCCCACCCTTCCCAGGTAAAACACCTGAATATGTACAAGGGCTTGAAAGACTAGAGGAAGGGCCATGGAGCCACACCAGCAACAGCACGCAGGCCAACTTGGTGCCTGCAGGCCAGCCAGGGTGGTCCTGCCCCCGGGCGCTCATCAGGAAGCTTTCCATTGTCCTGCCTGAGATACCCCACCTGTCCCGGCCCCCACTGCTTTTTTCCTTCCTCACCTCTGTCCGGAGAGAAATTCCAGCGGAAGGTATGGGTGACACATCCTCTTCTTTACAGGTGGCAGCCTGGCAACTCCTGCAGAAAGGCCAGCAGAACCCCACTCACACCGGGCCACCAACAAAGCTGTGGCCCCTCATTCCCTCCCACCAGCACCGCCCCGAGACTGCTGACGGGGCAGAGAATATGGAGTCAGGAACAGCTTCAGGGGCTATTGCTGCCTGGAGCGCTGTTTATATTGACCTCAACCAGGCACACCTGGGGAGGGCTGGGCGGCAGGGTAAGGCTGCCCAGGTCAGCTAATCCACAACACTCAGGCAATCACATTGTTGAAAACGGACCTCGCTAAGGCAGAAGAGAAGCCAAGGAAAAAAAGAACACAATGCCATTTGCACCACCGTAGATGAGTCTAGAGGTAATCACGTGACTTGCAGTAAGTCAGAAAGTGAAAGACACATATCATATCATATCACTTATAGGTGTTACCTAAAAATGGATACCAGGGCAGATATTTCCACCGAGAAGGGCAATCAGAGATTCATTAAACAAACTTATGGTTCACCAATGGAAAGGTGTGAGGATTGGTTTCATTACGATATCGGGGTTAACAGACTTATACAAACACAGGTGACATATATAATCACCAAAGACCTACGGAATACCAAAAGACTACTCAACATTCTGTCATAACGTACATGAGAAAAGGATCCCAGGAAAAACAGACATGTGTATATGTGTAAAAGAACCAACCACATCTTCCACACCTCCAACAATCAAACTTGCTGTAATAAAAAATAAAAATTAAATTAAAAACACGAACAAGAAGTAGGGAGACAAACTTGAGGGGCTTTCTCCTGGCACATTCCATTCTAAATTCCAATCTAGAACACGACTTCCATTGAGGCTCTCTTGCCCTAGTAACCAGAATTGGTAAGGGAGAACTGCTGCCACCTTGTGGCCGTTTCACACAACAGCAGCTTTAATCCCAGCGCTAATGGTCAGTTGATATTCAAAATCATTGCAGGCCCGTAAATGACACCTGCCCTGAAAACAAATGCTGGGGTCACATATCGACCAAAAATTTCAAAGGACGTCCATATTTCAAAACGACCATTTCAAAAGGCATATTTTATGCACATTAGTTTTCTGCTTCTTTTTCTTTCTTTCCTTTTTGGTTAAAAAAAACGGGAATGGAAAAAGGCATCCCTCAGAAGGGGCGAAAAGTTGCAAACGAATCAATGGACAAAGGTTTAATCTCCAATATATATAAACAGCTCATGCAGCTTAATATTAAAAAAAACAAACAACCCAATACAAAAATGGGCAGAAGATCTAAAGATACGTTTCTTCAAAGAAGACACAGAGATGGCCAAGACGCACATGAAAAGCTGCTCAACAGCACTAATTATTAGAGAAATGCAAATCAAAACTACAATGAGGTATCACCTCACACTGTTAGAATCGGCATCATCAGAAAATCTACAGACAACAAATTCTGGGGAGGGTGTGGACAAAAGGAGCCCTCTTCCACTATTGGTGGGAATGTAAATTGATACAGTCACTATGGAGAACAGTATGGAGTTTCGTTAAAAAAAAAAACTAGAAATAGAATTACCATCTGATCCAGCAATCCCACTTCTGGGCATATACCCAAAGAACACCATAAATCAAAAAGGCACATTCACCACAATGTTCATTGCAGCACTATTTACAATAGCCAGGTAATGGAAGCAACCTAAATGCCCACAGACAGATGAATGGATAAAGATGTGGTACATGTATAAAATGGAATATTACTCAGCCATAAAACGGAATGAAACTGGGTCATTTGTAGAGACATCGATGGATCTAGAGACTGTCATACAGAATGAAGTCAGTCAGAAAGAGGAAAACAAATATTGTATATTAATGCATATATGTGGAACCTAAAAACTGGTACAGATGAACTGGTTTGCAGGGAAGAAATAGAGACAGAGGTAGAGAACAAACGTATGGACACCAAGTGTGGGAAGCCATGGTGTGGTGGTGGTGGGATGAGTTGGGAGATTGGGATTGACCTGCATACATGTATATGCATAAAATACATAACTAATAATAACCTGCTGTATAAAAAAATAAATAAAATTAAATTTCAAAATTAAAAAAAATAATATTTAAAAATAATACAGAAAAAAGTTCTTCCCTTCACACAGATGTATTTACAGGAATGAATTATTTCCATGCTTATATCTATAAATACATAAAAGAGGAATAAAATCTAACTTGAACCATAAAAGAAAAAAAAAAAAACCTGAACCCACCAGTTATACAGAGGAAAACCCTATCAGGGCACTTGCTCCAGCGGTAAACAATTCTGAAATGGGTCTGAGGTGGGGAATCATCTCCCATACAGCCAGCAACCCACACCCCACGCAAGGAGCGTCCTCATTGCAAAGCTGGGGGATCGTGCAGAGGCATCTCTGAATAAAGGTGAGCTGAGCCCCAGGCCAGCTGCTGCTGAACTGTTCCCACCCTTCCCAGGTAAAACACCTGAATATGTACAAGGGCTTGAAAGACTAGAGGAAGGGCCATGGAGCCACACCAGCAACAGCACGCAGGCCAACTTGGTGCCTGCAGGCCAGCCAGGGTGGTCCTGCCCCCGGGCGCTCTTCCGGAAGCTTTCCATTGTCCTGCCTGAGATACCCCACCTGTCCCGGCCCCCACTGCTTTTTTCCTTCCTCACCTCTGTCCGGAGAGAAATTCCAGCGGAAGGTATGGGTGACACATCCTCTTCTTTACAGGTGGCAGCCTGGCAACTCCTGCAGAAAGGCCAGCAGAACCCCACTCACACCGGGCCACCAACAAAGCTGTGGCCCCTCATTCCCTCCCACCAGCACCGCCCCGAGACTGCTGACGGGGCAGAGAATATGGAGTCAGGAACAGCTTCAGGGGCTATTGCTGCCTGGAGCGCTGTTTATATTGACCTCAACCAGGCACACCTGGGGAGGGCTGGGCGGCAGGGTAAGGCTGCCCAGGTCAGCTAATCCACAACACTCAGGCAATCACATTGTTGAAAACGGACCTCGCTAAGGCAGAAGAGAAGCCAAGGAAAAAAAGAACACAATGCCATTTGCACCACCGTAGATGAGTCTAGAGGTAATCACGTGACTTGCAGTAAGTCAGAAAGTGAAAGACACATATCATATCATATCACTTATAGGTGTTACCTAAAAATGGATACCAGGGCAGATATTTCCACCGAGAAGGGCAATCAGAGATTCATTAAACAAACTTATGGTTCACCAATGGAAAGGTGTGAGGATTGGTTTCATTACGATATCGGGGTTAACAGACTTATACAAACACAGGTGACATATATAATCACCAAAGACCTACGGAATACCAAAAGACTACTCAACATTCTGTCATAACGTACATGAGAAAAGGATCCCAGGAAAAACAGACATGTGTATATGTGTAAAAGAACCAACCACATCTTCCACACCTCCAACAATCAAACTTGCTGTAATAAAAAATAAAAATTAAATTAAAAACACGAACAAGAAGTAGGGAGACAAACTTGAGGGGCTTTCTCCTGGCACATTCCATTCTAAATTCCAATCTAGAACACGACTTCCATTGAGGCTCTCTTGCCCTAGTAACCAGAATTGGTAAGGGAGAACTGCTGCCACCTTGTGGCCGTTTCACACAACAGCAGCTTTAATCCCAGCGCTAATGGTCAGTTGATATTCAAAATCATTGCAGGCCCGTAAATGACACCTGCCCTGAAAACAAATGCTGGGGTCACATATCGACCAAAAATTTCAAAGGACGTCCATATTTCAAAACGACCATTTCAAAAGGCATATTTTATGCACATTAGTTTTCTGCTTCTTTTTCTTTCTTTCCTTTTTGGTTAAAAAAAACGGGAATGGAAAAAGGCATCCCTCAGAAGGGGCGAAAAGTTGCAAACGAATCAATGGACAAAGGTTTAATCTCCAATATATATAAACAGCTCATGCAGCTTAATATTAAAAAAAACAAACAACCCAATACAAAAATGGGCAGAAGATCTAAAGATACGTTTCTTCAAAGAAGACACAGAGATGGCCAAGACGCACATGAAAAGCTGCTCAACAGCACTAATTATTAGAGAAATGCAAATCAAAACTACAATGAGGTATCACCTCACACTGTTAGAATCGGCATCATCAGAAAATCTACAGACAACAAATTCTGGGGAGGGTGTGGACAAAAGGAGCCCTCTTCCACTATTGGTGGGAATGTAAATTGATACAGTCACTATGGAGAACAGTATGGAGTTTCGTTAAAAAAAAAAACTAGAAATAGAATTACCATCTGATCCAGCAATCCCACTTCTGGGCATATACCCAAAGAACACCATAAATCAAAAAGGCACATTCACCACAATGTTCATTGCAGCACTATTTACAATAGCCAGGTAATGGAAGCAACCTAAATGCCCACAGACAGATGAATGGATAAAGATGTGGTACATGTATAAAATGGAATATTACTCAGCCATAAAACGGAATGAAACTGGGTCATTTGTAGAGACATCGATGGATCTAGAGACTGTCATACAGAATGAAGTCAGTCAGAAAGAGGAAAACAAATATTGTATATTAATGCATATATGTGGAACCTAAAAACTGGTACAGATGAACTGGTTTGCAGGGAAGAAATAGAGACAGAGGTAGAGAACAAACGTATGGACACCAAGTGTGGGAAGCCATGGTGTGGTGGTGGTGGGATGAGTTGGGAGATTGGGATTGACCTGCATACATGTATATGCATAAAATACATAACTAATAATAACCTGCTGTATAAAAAAATAAATAAAATTAAATTTCAAAATTAAAAAAAATAATATTTAAAAATAATACAGAAAAAAGTTCTTCCCTTCACACAGATGTATTTACAGGAATGAATTATTTCCATGCTTATATCTATAAATACATAAAAGAGGAATAAAATCTAACTTGAACCATAAAAGAAAAAAAAAAAACCTGAACCCACCAGTTATACAGAGGAAAACCCTATCAGGGCACTTGCTCCAGCGGTAAACAATTCTGAAATGGGTCTGAGGTGGGGAATCATCTCCCATACAGCCAGCAACCCACACCCCACGCAAGGAGCGTCCTCATTGCAAAGCTGGGGGATCGTGCAGAGGCATCTCTGAATAAAGGTGAGCTGAGCCCCAGGCCAGCTGCTGCTGAACTGTTCCCACCCTTCCCAGGTAAAACACCTGAATATGTACAAGGGCTTGAAAGACTAGAGGAAGGGCCATGGAGCCACACCAGCAACAGCACGCAGGCCAACTTGGTGCCTGCAGGCCAGCCAGGGTGGTCCTGCCCCCGGGCGCTCTTCCGGAAGCTTTCCATTGTCCTGCCTGAGATACCCCACCTGTCCCGGCCCCCACTGCTTTTTTCCTTCCTCACCTCTGTCCGGAGAGAAATTCCAGCGGAAGGTATGGGTGACACATCCTCTTCTTTACAGGTGGCAGCCTGGCAACTCCTGCAGAAAGGCCAGCAGAACCCCACTCACACCGGGCCACCAACAAAGCTGTGGCCCCTCATTCCCTCCCACCAGCACCGCCCCGAGACTGCTGACGGGGCAGAGAATATGGAGTCAGGAACAGCTTCAGGGGCTATTGCTGCCTGGAGCGCTGTTTATATTGACCTCAACCAGGCACACCTGGGGAGGGCTGGGCGGCAGGGTAAGGCTGCCCAGGTCAGCTAATCCACAACACTCAGGCAATCACATTGTTGAAAACGGACCTCGCTAAGGCAGAAGAGAAGCCAAGGAAAAAAAGAACACAATGCCATTTGCACCACCGTAGATGAGTCTAGAGGTAATCACGTGACTTGCAGTAAGTCAGAAAGTGAAAGACACATATCATATCATATCACTTATAGGTGTTACCTAAAAATGGATACCAGGGCAGATATTTCCACCGAGAAGGGCAATCAGAGATTCATTAAACAAACTTATGGTTCACCAATGGAAAGGTGTGAGGATTGGTTTCATTACGATATCGGGGTTAACAGACTTATACAAACACAGGTGACATATATAATCACCAAAGACCTACGGAATACCAAAAGACTACTCAACATTCTGTCATAACGTACATGAGAAAAGGATCCCAGGAAAAACAGACATGTGTATATGTGTAAAAGAACCAACCACATCTTCCACACCTCCAACAATCAAACTTGCTGTAATAAAAAATAAAAATTAAATTAAAAACACGAACAAGAAGTAGGGAGACAAACTTGAGGGGCTTTCTCCTGGCACATTCCATTCTAAATTCCAATCTAGAACACGACTTCCATTGAGGCTCTCTTGCCCTAGTAACCAGAATTGGTAAGGGAGAACTGCTGCCACCTTGTGGCCGTTTCACACAACAGCAGCTTTAATCCCAGCGCTAATGGTCAGTTGATATTCAAAATCATTGCAGGCCCGTAAATGACACCTGCCCTGAAAACAAATGCTGGGGTCACATATCGACCAAAAATTTCAAAGGACGTCCATATTTCAAAACGACCATTTCAAAAGGCATATTTTATGCACATTAGTTTTCTGCTTCTTTTTCTTTCTTTCCTTTTTGGCTAAAAAAACGGGAATGGAAAAAGGCATCCCTCAGAAGGGGCGAAAAGTTGCAAACGAATCAATGGACAAAGGTTTAATCTCCAATATATATAAACAGCTCATGCAGCTTAATATTAAAAAAAACAAACAACCCAATACAAAAATGGGCAGAAGATCTAAAGATACGTTTCTTCAAAGAAGACACAGAGATGGCCAAGACGCACATGAAAAGCTGCTCAACAGCACTAATTATTAGAGAAATGCAAATCAAAACTACAATGAGGTATCACCTCACACTGTTAGAATCGGCATCATCAGAAAATCTACAGACAACAAATTCTGGGGAGGGTGTGGACAAAAGGAGCCCTCTTCCACTATTGGTGGGAATGTAAATTGATACAGTCACTATGGAGAACAGTATGGAGTTTCGTTAAAAAAAAAAAACTAGAAATAGAATTACCATCTGATCCAGCAATCCCACTTCTGGGCATATACCCAAAGAACACCATAAATCAAAAAGGCACATTCACCACAATGTTCATTGCAGCACTATTTACAATAGCCAGGTAATGGAAGCAACCTAAATGCCCACAGACAGATGAATGGATAAAGATGTGGTACATGTATAAAATGGAATATTACTCAGCCATAAAACGGAATGAAACTGGGTCATTTGTAGAGACATCGATGGATCTAGAGACTGTCATACAGAATGAAGTCAGTCAGAAAGAGGAAAACAAATATTGTATATTAATGCATATATGTGGAACCTAAAAACTGGTACAGATGAACTGGTTTGCAGGGAAGAAATAGAGACAGAGGTAGAGAACAAACGTATGGACACCAAGTGTGGGAAGCCATGGTGTGGTGGTGGTGGGATGAGTTGGGAGATTGGGATTGACCTGCATACATGTATATGCATAAAATACATAACTAATAATAACCTGCTGTATAAAAAAATAAATAAAATTAAATTTCAAAATTAAAAAAAATAATATTTAAAAATAATACAGAAAAAAGTTCTTCCCTTCACACAGATGTATTTACAGGAATGAATTATTTCCATGCTTATATCTATAAATACATAAAAGAGGAATAAAATCTAACTTGAACCATAAAAGAAAAAAAAAAACCTGAACCCACCAGTTATACAGAGGAAAACCCTATCAGGGCACTTGCTCCAGCAGTAAACAATTCTGAAATGGGTCTGAGGTGGGGAATCATCTCCCATACAGCCAGCAACCCACACCCCACGCAAGGAGCGTCCTCATTGCAAAGCTGGGGGATCGTGCAGAGGCATCTCTGAATAAAGGTGAGCTGAGCCCCAGGCCAGCTGCTGCTGAACTGTTCCCACCCTTCCCAGGTAAAACACCTGAATATGTACAAGGGCTTGAAAGACTAGAGGAAGGGCCATGGAGCCACACCAGCAACAGCACGCAGGCCAACTTGGTGCCTGCAGGCCAGCCAGGGTGGTCCTGCCCCCGGGCGCTCATCGGGAAGCTTTCCATTGTCCTGCCTGAGATACCCCACCTGTCCCGGCCCCCACTGCTTTTTTCCTTCCTCACCTCTGTCCGGAGAGAAATTCCAGCGGAAGGTATGGGTGACACATCCTCTTCTTTACAGGTGGCAGCCTGGCAACTCCTGCAGAAAGGCCAGCAGAACCCCACTCACACCGGGCCACCAACAAAGCTGTGGCCCCTCATTCCCTCCCACCAGCACCGCCCCGAGACTGCTGACGGGGCAGAGAATATGGAGTCAGGAACAGCTTCAGGGGCTATTGCTGCCCGGAGCGCTGTTTATATTGACCTCAACCAGGCACACCTGGGGAGGGCTGGGCGGCAGGGTAAGGCTGCCCAGGTCAGCTAATCCACAACACTCAGGCAATCACATTGTTGAAAACGGACCTCGCTAAGGCAGAAGAGAAGCCAAGGAAAAAAAGAACACAATGCCATTTGCACCACCGTAGATGAGTCTAGAGGTAATCACGTGACTTGCAGTAAGTCAGAAAGTGAAAGACACATATCATATCATATCACTTATAGGTGTTACCTAAAAATGGATACCAGGGCAGATATTTCCACCGAGAAGGGCAATCAGAGATTCATTAAACAAACTTATGGTTCACCAATGGAAAGGTGTGAGGATTGGTTTCATTACGATATCGGGGTTAACAGACTTATACAAACACAGGTGACATATATAATCACCAAAGACCTACGGAATACCAAAAGACTACTCAACATTCTGTCATAACGTACATGAGAAAAGGATCCCAGGAAAAACAGACATGTGTATATGTGTAAAAGAACCAACCACATCTTCCACACCTCCAACAATCAAACTTGCTGTAATAAAAAATAAAAATTAAATTAAAAACACGAACAAGAAGTAGGGAGACAAACTTGAGGGGCTTTCTCCTGGCACATTCCATTCTAAATTCCAATCTAGAACACGACTTCCATTGAGGCTCTCTTGCCCTAGTAACCAGAATTGGTAAGGGAGAACTGCTGCCACCTTGTGGCCGTTTCACACAACAGCAGCTTTAATCCCAGCGCTAATGGTCAGTTGATATTCAAAATCATTGCAGGCCCGTAAATGACACCTGCCCTGAAAACAAATGCTGGGGTCACATATCGACCAAAAATTTCAAAGGACGTCCATATTTCAAAACGACCATTTCAAAAGGCATATTTTATGCACATTAGTTTTCTGCTTCTTTTTCTTTCTTTCCTTTTTGGTTAAAAAAACGGGAATGGAAAAAGGCATCCCTCAGAAGGGGCGAAAAGTTGCAAACGAATCAATGGACAAAGGTTTAATCTCCAATATATATAAACAGCTCATGCAGCTTAATATTAAAAAAAACAAACAACCCAATACAAAAATGGGCAGAAGATCTAAAGATACGTTTCTTCAAAGAAGACACAGAGATGGCCAAGACGCACATGAAAAGCTGCTCAACAGCACTAATTATTAGAGAAATGCAAATCAAAACTACAATGAGGTATCACCTCACACTGTTAGAATCGGCATCATCAGAAAATCTACAGACAACAAATTCTGGGGAGGGTGTGGACAAAAGGAGCCCTCTTCCACTATTGGTGGGAATGTAAATTGATACAGTCACTATGGAGAACAGTATGGAGTTTCGTTAAAAAAAAAAAACTAGAAATAGAATTACCATCTGATCCAGCAATCCCACTTCTGGGCATATACCCAAAGAACACCATAAATCAAAAAGGCACATTCACCACAATGTTCATTGCAGCACTATTTACAATAGCCAGGTAATGGAAGCAACCTAAATGCCCACAGACAGATGAATGGATAAAGATGTGGTACATGTATAAAATGGAATATTACTCAGCCATAAAACGGAATGAAACTGGGTCATTTGTAGAGACATCGATGGATCTAGAGACTGTCATACAGAATGAAGTCAGTCAGAAAGAGGAAAACAAATATTGTATATTAATGCATATATGTGGAACCTAAAAACTGGTACAGATGAACTGGTTTGCAGGGAAGAAATAGAGACAGAGGTAGAGAACAAACGTATGGACACCAAGTGTGGGAAGCCATGGTGTGGTGGTGGTGGGATGAGTTGGGAGATTGGGATTGACCTGCATACATGTATATGCATAAAATACATAACTAATAATAACCTGCTGTATAAAAAAATAAATAAAATTAAATTTCAAAATTAAAAAAAATAATATTTAAAAATAATACAGAAAAAAGTTCTTCCCTTCACACAGATGTATTTACAGGAATGAATTATTTCCATGCTTATATCTATAAATACATAAAAGAGGAATAAAATCTAACTTGAACCATAAAAGAAAAAAAAAAACCTGAACCCACCAGTTATACAGAGGAAAACCCTATCAGGGCACTTGCTCCAGCAGTAAACAATTCTGAAATGGGTCTGAGGTGGGGAATCATCTCCCATACAGCCAGCAACCCACACCCCACGCAAGGAGCGTCCTCATTGCAAAGCTGGGGGATCGTGCAGAGGCATCTCTGAATAAAGGTGAGCTGAGCCCCAGGCCAGCTGCTGCTGAACTGTTCCCACCCTTCCCAGGTAAAACACCTGAATATGTACAAGGGCTTGAAAGACTAGAGGAAGGGCCATGGAGCCACACCAGCAACAGCACGCAGGCCAACTTGGTGCCTGCAGGCCAGCCAGGGTGGTCCTGCCCCCGGGCGCTCATCGGGAAGCTTTCCATTGTCCTGCCTGAGATACCCCACCTGTCCCGGCCCCCACTGCTTTTTTCCTTCCTCACCTCTGTCCGGAGAGAAATTCCAGCGGAAGGTATGGGTGACACATCCTCTTCTTTACAGGTGGCAGCCTGGCAACTCCTGCAGAAAGGCCAGCAGAACCCCACTCACACCGGGCCACCAACAAAGCTGTGGCCCCTCATTCCCTCCCACCAGCACCGCCCCGAGACTGCTGACGGGGCAGAGAATATGGAGTCAGGAACAGCTTCAGGGGCTATTGCTGCCCGGAGCGCTGTTTATATTGACCTCAACCAGGCACACCTGGGGAGGGCTGGGCGGCAGGGTAAGGCTGCCCAGGTCAGCTAATCCACAACACTCAGGCAATCACATTGTTGAAAACGGACCTCGCTAAGGCAGAAGAGAAGCCAAGGAAAAAAAGAACACAATGCCATTTGCACCACCGTAGATGAGTCTAGAGGTAATCACGTGACTTGCAGTAAGTCAGAAAGTGAAAGACACATATCATATCATATCACTTATAGGTGTTACCTAAAAATGGATACCAGGGCAGATATTTCCACCGAGAAGGGCAATCAGAGATTCATTAAACAAACTTATGGTTCACCAATGGAAAGGTGTGAGGATTGGTTTCATTACGATATCGGGGTTAACAGACTTATACAAACACAGGTGACATATATAATCACCAAAGACCTACGGAATACCAAAAGACTACTCAACATTCTGTCATAACGTACATGAGAAAAGGATCCCAGGAAAAACAGACATGTGTATATGTGTAAAAGAACCAACCACATCTTCCACACCTCCAACAACCAAACTTGCTGTAATAAAAAATAAAAATTAAATTAAAAACACGAACAAGAAGTAGGGAGACAAACTTGAGGGGCTTTCTCCTGGCACATTCCATTCTAAATTCCAATCTAGAACACGACTTCCATTGAGGCTCTCTTGCCCTAGTAACCAGAATTGGTAAGGGAGAACTGCTGCCACCTTGTGGCCGTTTCACACAACAGCAGCTTTAATCCCAGCGCTAATGGTCAGTTGATATTCAAAATCATTGCAGGCCCGTAAATGACACCTGCCCTGAAAACAAATGCTGGGGTCACATATCGACCAAAAATTTCAAAGGACGTCCATATTTCAAAACGACCATTTCAAAAGGCATATTTTATGCACATTAGTTTTCTGCTTCTTTTTCTTTCTTTCCTTTTTGGTTAAAAAAACGGGAATGGAAAAAGGCATCCCTCAGAAGGGGCGAAAAGTTGCAAACGAATCAATGGACAAAGGTTTAATCTCCAATATATATAAACAGCTCATGCAGCTTAATATTAAAAAAAACAAACAACCCAATACAAAAATGGGCAGAAGATCTAAAGATACGTTTCTTCAAAGAAGACACAGAGATGGCCAAGACGCACATGAAAAGCTGCTCAACAGCACTAATTATTAGAGAAATGCAAATCAAAACTACAATGAGGTATCACCTCACACTGTTAGAATCGGCATCATCAGAAAATCTACAGACAACAAATTCTGGGGAGGGTGTGGACAAAAGGAGCCCTCTTCCACTATTGGTGGGAATGTAAATTGATACAGTCACTATGGAGAACAGTATGGAGTTTCGTTAAAAAAAAAACTAGAAATAGAATTACCATCTGATCCAGCAATCCCACTTCTGGGCATATACCCAAAGAACACCATAAATCAAAAAGGCACATTCACCACAATGTTCATTGCAGCACTATTTACAATAGCCAGGTAATGGAAGCAACCTAAATGCCCACAGACAGATGAATGGATAAAGATGTGGTACATGTATAAAATGGAATATTACTCAGCCATAAAACGGAATGAAACTGGGTCATTTGTAGAGACATCGATGGATCTAGAGACTGTCATACAGAATGAAGTCAGTCAGAAAGAGGAAAACAAATATTGTATATTAATGCATATATGTGGAACCTAAAAACTGGTACAGATGAACTGGTTTGCAGGGAAGAAATAGAGACAGAGGTAGAGAACAAACGTATGGACACCAAGTGTGGGAAGCCATGGTGTGGTGGTGGTGGGATGAGTTGGGAGATTGGGATTGACCTGCATACATGTATATGCATAAAATACATAACTAATAATAACCTGCTGTATAAAAAAATAAATAAAATTAAATTTCAAAATTAAAAAAAATAATATTTAAAAATAATACAGAAAAAAGTTCTTCCCTTCACACAGATGTATTTACAGGAATGAATTATTTCCATGCTTATATCTATAAATACATAAAAGAGGAATAAAATCTAACTTGAACCATAAAAGAAAAAAAAAAACCTGAACCCACCAGTTATACAGAGGAAAACCCTATCAGGGCACTTGCTCCAGCGGTAAACAATTCTGAAATGGGTCTGAGGTGGGGAATCATCTCCCATACAGCCAGCAACCCACACCCCACGCAAGGAGCGTCCTCATTGCAAAGCTGGGGGATCGTGCAGAGGCATCTCTGAATAAAGGTGAGCTGAGCCCCAGGCCAGCTGCTGCTGAACTGTTCCCACCCTTCCCAGGTAAAACACCTGAATATGTACAAGGGCTTGAAAGACTAGAGGAAGGGCCATGGAGCCACACCAGCAACAGCACGCAGGCCAACTTGGTGCCTGCAGGCCAGCCAGGGTGGTCCTGCCCCCGGGCGCTCTTCCGGAAGCTTTCCATTGTCCTGCCTGAGATACCCCACCTGTCCCGGCCCCCACTGCTTTTTTCCTTCCTCACCTCTGTCCGGAGAGAAATTCCAGCGGAAGGTATGGGTGACACATCCTCTTCTTTACAGGTGGCAGCCTGGCAACTCCTGCAGAAAGGCCAGCAGAACCCCACTCACACCGGGCCACCAACAAAGCTGTGGCCCCTCATTCCCTCCCACCAGCACCGCCCCGAGACTGCTGACGGGGCAGAGAATATGGAGTCAGGAACAGCTTCAGGGGCTATTGCTGCCTGGAGCGCTGTTTATATTGACCTCA
Source organism: Mesoplodon bidens (assembly GCF_964165515.1). NCBI lineage: Eukaryota > Metazoa > Chordata > Mammalia > Artiodactyla > Ziphiidae > Mesoplodon > Mesoplodon bidens. Next base: position 1,873,637 of record NW_027671580.1, on the reverse strand, counting down.
ACCAGGCACACCTGGGGAGGGCTGGGCGGCAGGGTAAGGCTGCCCAGGTCAGCTAATCCACAACACTCAGGCAATCACATTGTTGAAAACGGACCTCGCTAAGGCAGAAGAGAAGCCAAGGAAAAAAAGAACACAATGCCATTTGCACCACCGTAGATGAGTCTAGAGGTAATCACGTGACTTGCAGTAAGTCAGAAAGTGAAAGACACATATCATATCATATCACTTATAGGTGTTACCTAAAAATGGATACCAGGGCAGATATTTCCACCGAGAAGGGCAATCAGAGATTCATTAAACAAACTTATGGTTCACCAATGGAAAGGTGTGAGGATTGGTTTCATTACGATATCGGGGTTAACAGACTTATACAAACACAGGTGACATATATAATCACCAAAGACCTACGGAATACCAAAAGACTACTCAACATTCTGTCATAACGTACATGAGAAAAGGATCCCAGGAAAAACAGACATGTGTATATGTGTAAAAGAACCAACCACATCTTCCACACCTCCAACAACCAAACTTGCTGTAATAAAAAATAAAAATTAAATTAAAAACACGAACAAGAAGTAGGGAGACAAACTTGAGGGGCTTTCTCCTGGCACATTCCATTCTAAATTCCAATCTAGAACACGACTTCCATTGAGGCTCTCTTGCCCTAGTAACCAGAATTGGTAAGGGAGAACTGCTGCCACCTTGTGGCCGTTTCACACAACAGCAGCTTTAATCCCAGCGCTAATGGTCAGTTGATATTCAAAATCATTGCAGGCCCGTAAATGACACCTGCCCTGAAAACAAATGCTGGGGTCACATATCGACCAAAAATTTCAAAGGACGTCCATATTTCAAAACGACCATTTCAAAAGGCATATTTTATGCACATTAGTTTTCTGCTTCTTTTTCTTTCTTTCCTTTTTGGTTAAAAAAACGGGAATGGAAAAAGGCATCCCTCAGAAGGGGCGAAAAGTTGCAAACGAATCAATGGACAAAGGTTTAATCTCCAATATATATAAACAGCTCATGCAGCTTAATATTAAAAAAAACAAACAACCCAATACAAAAATGGGCAGAAGATCTAAAGATACGTTTCTTCAAAGAAGACACAGAGATGGCCAAGACGCACATGAAAAGCTGCTCAACAGCACTAATTATTAGAGAAATGCAAATCAAAACTACAATGAGGTATCACCTCACACTGTTAGAATCGGCATCATCCGAAAATCTACAGACAACAAATTCTGGGGAGGGTGTGGACAAAAGGAGCCCTCTCCCACTATTGGTGGGAATGTAAATTGATACAGTCACTATGGAGAACAGTATGGAGTTTCGTTAAAAAAAAAAAACTAGAAATAGAATTACCATCTGATCCAGCAATCCCACTTCTGGGCATATACCCAAAGAACACCATAAATCAAAAAGGCACATTCACCACAATGTTCATTGCAGCACTATTTACAATAGCCAGGTAATGGAAGCAACCTAAATGCCCACAGACAGATGAATGGATAAAGATGTGGTACATGTATAAAATGGAATATTACTCAGCCATAAAACGGAATGAAACTGGGTCATTTGTAGAGACATCGATGGATCTAGAGACTGTCATACAGAATGAAGTCAGTCAGAAAGAGGAAAACAAATATTGTATATTAATGCATATATGTGGAACCTAAAAACTGGTACAGATGAACTGGTTTGCAGGGAAGAAATAGAGACAGAGGTAGAGAACAAACGTATGGACACCAAGTGTGGGAAGCCATGGTGTGGTGGTGGTGGGATGAGTTGGGAGATTGGGATTGACCTGCATACATGTATATGCATAAAATACATAACTAATAATAACCTGCTGTATAAAAAAATAAATAAAATTAAATTTCAAAATTAAAAAAAATAATATTTAAAAATAATACAGAAAAAAGTTCTTCCCTTCACACAGATGTATTTACAGGAATGAATTATTTCCATGCTTATATCTATAAATACATAAAAGAGGAATAAAATCTAACTTGAACCATAAAAGAAAAAAAAAAACCTGAACCCACCAGTTATACAGAGGAAAACCCTATCAGGGCACTTGCTCCAGCGGTAAACAATTCTGAAATGGGTCTGAGGTGGGGAATCATCTCCCATACAGCCAGCAACCCACACCCCACGCAAGGAGCGTCCTCATTGCAAAGCTGGGGGATCGTGCAGAGGCATCTCTGAATAAAGGTGAGCTGAGCCCCAGGCCAGCTGCTGCTGAACTGTTCCCACCCTTCCCAGGTAAAACACCTGAATATGTACAAGGGCTTGAAAGACTAGAGGAAGGGCCATGGAGCCACACCAGCAACAGCACGCAGGCCAACTTGGTGCCTGCAGGCCAGCCAGGGTGGTCCTGCCCCCGGGCGCTCTTCCGGAAGCTTTCCATTGTCCTGCCTGAGATACCCCACCTGTCCCGGCCCCCACTGCTTTTTTCCTTCCTCACCTCTGTCCGGAGAGAAATTCCAGCGGAAGGTATGGGTGACACATCCTCTTCTTTACAGGTGGCAGCCTGGCAACTCCTGCAGAAAGGCCAGCAGAACCCCACTCACACCGGGCCACCAACAAAGCTGTGGCCCCTCATTCCCTCCCACCAGCACCGCCCCGAGACTGCTGACGGGGCAGAGAATATGGAGTCAGGAACAGCTTCAGGGGCTATTGCTGCCTGGAGCGCTGTTTATATTGACCTCAACCAGGCACACCTGGGGAGGGCTGGGCGGCAGGGTAAGGCTGCCCAGGTCAGCTAATCCACAACACTCAGGCAATCACATTGTTGAAAACGGACCTCGCTAAGGCAGAAGAGAAGCCAAGGAAAAAAAGAACACAATGCCATTTGCACCACCGTAGATGAGTCTAGAGGTAATCACGTGACTTGCAGTAAGTCAGAAAGTGAAAGACACATATCATATCATATCACTTATAGGTGTTACCTAAAAATGGATACCAGGGCAGATATTTCCACCGAGAAGGGCAATCAGAGATTCATTAAACAAACTTATGGTTCACCAATGGAAAGGTGTGAGGATTGGTTTCATTACGATATCGGGGTTAACAGACTTATACAAACACAGGTGACATATATAATCACCAAAGACCTACGGAATACCAAAAGACTACTCAACATTCTGTCATAACGTACATGAGAAAAGGATCCCAGGAAAAACAGACATGTGTATATGTGTAAAAGAACCAACCACATCTTCCACACCTCCAACAATCAAACTTGCTGTAATAAAAAATAAAAATTAAATTAAAAACACGAACAAGAAGTAGGGAGACAAACTTGAGGGGCTTTCTCCTGGCACATTCCATTCTAAATTCCAATCTAGAACACGACTTCCATTGAGGCTCTCTTGCCCTAGTAACCAGAATTGGTAAGGGAGAACTGCTGCCACCTTGTGGCCGTTTCACACAACAGCAGCTTTAATCCCAGCGCTAATGGTCAGTTGATATTCAAAATCATTGCAGGCCCGTAAATGACACCTGCCCTGAAAACAAATGCTGGGGTCACATATCGACCAAAAATTTCAAAGGACGTCCATATTTCAAAACGACCATTTCAAAAGGCATATTTTATGCACATTAGTTTTCTGCTTCTTTTTCTTTCTTTCCTTTTTGGTTAAAAAAACGGGAATGGAAAAAGGCATCCCTCAGAAGGGGCGAAAAGTTGCAAACGAATCAATGGACAAAGGTTTAATCTCCAATATATATAAACAGCTCATGCAGCTTAATATTAAAAAAAACAAACAACCCAATACAAAAATGGGCAGAAGATCTAAAGATACGTTTCTTCAAAGAAGACACAGAGATGGCCAAGACGCACATGAAAAGCTGCTCAACAGCACTAATTATTAGAGAAATGCAAATCAAAACTACAATGAGGTATCACCTCACACTGTTAGAATCGGCATCATCAGAAAATCTACAGACAACAAATTCTGGGGAGGGTGTGGACAAAAGGAGCCCTCTTCCACTATTGGTGGGAATGTAAATTGATACAGTCACTATGGAGAACAGTATGGAGTTTCGTTAAAAAAAAAACTAGAAATAGAATTACCATCTGATCCAGCAATCCCACTTCTGGGCATATACCCAAAGAACACCATAAATCAAAAAGGCACATTCACCACAATGTTCATTGCAGCACTATTTACAATAGCCAGGTAATGGAAGCAACCTAAATGCCCACAGACAGATGAATGGATAAAGATGTGGTACATGTATAAAATGGAATATTACTCAGCCATAAAACGGAATGAAACTGGGTCATTTGTAGAGACATCGATGGATCTAGAGACTGTCATACAGAATGAAGTCAGTCAGAAAGAGGAAAACAAATATTGTATATTAATGCATATATGTGGAACCTAAAAACTGGTACAGATGAACTGGTTTGCAGGGAAGAAATAGAGACAGAGGTAGAGAACAAACGTATGGACACCAAGTGTGGGAAGCCATGGTGTGGTGGTGGTGGGATGAGTTGGGAGATTGGGATTGACCTGCATACATGTATATGCATAAAATACATAACTAATAATAACCTGCTGTATAAAAAAATAAATAAAATTAAATTTCAAAATTAAAAAAAATAATATTTAAAAATAATACAGAAAAAAGTTCTTCCCTTCACACAGATGTATTTACAGGAATGAATTATTTCCATGCTTATATCTATAAATACATAAAAGAGGAATAAAATCTAACTTGAACCATAAAAGAAAAAAAAAAACCTGAACCCACCAGTTATACAGAGGAAAACCCTATCAGGGCACTTGCTCCAGCGGTAAACAATTCTGAAATGGGTCTGAGGTGGGGAATCATCTCCCATACAGCCAGCAACCCACACCCCACGCAAGGAGCGTCCTCATTGCAAAGCTGGGGGATCGTGCAGAGGCATCTCTGAATAAAGGTGAGCTGAGCCCCAGGCCAGCTGCTGCTGAACTGTTCCCACCCTTCCCAGGTAAAACACCTGAATATGTACAAGGGCTTGAAAGACTAGAGGAAGGGCCATGGAGCCACACCAGCAACAGCACGCAGGCCAACTTGGTGCCTGCAGGCCAGCCAGGGTGGTCCTGCCCCCGGGCGCTCTTCCGGAAGCTTTCCATTGTCCTGCCTGAGATACCCCACCTGTCCCGGCCCCCACTGCTTTTTTCCTTCCTCACCTCTGTCCGGAGAGAAATTCCAGCGGAAGGTATGGGTGACACATCCTCTTCTTTACAGGTGGCAGCCTGGCAACTCCTGCAGAAAGGCCAGCAGAACCCCACTCACACCGGGCCACCAACAAAGCTGTGGCCCCTCATTCCCTCCCACCAGCACCGCCCCGAGACTGCTGACGGGGCAGAGAATATGGAGTCAGGAACAGCTTCAGGGGCTATTGCTGCCTGGAGCGCTGTTTATATTGACCTCAACCAGGCACACCTGGGGAGGGCTGGGCGGCAGGGTAAGGCTGCCCAGGTCAGCTAATCCACAACACTCAGGCAATCACATTGTTGAAAACGGACCTCGCTAAGGCAGAAGAGAAGCCAAGGAAAAAAAGAACACAATGCCATTTGCACCACCGTAGATGAGTCTAGAGGTAATCACGTGACTTGCAGTAAGTCAGAAAGTGAAAGACACATATCATATCATATCACTTATAGGTGTTACCTAAAAATGGATACCAGGGCAGATATTTCCACCGAGAAGGGCAATCAGAGATTCATTAAACAAACTTATGGTTCACCAATGGAAAGGTGTGAGGATTGGTTTCATTACGATATCGGGGTTAACAGACTTATACAAACACAGGTGACATATATAATCACCAAAGACCTACGGAATACCAAAAGACTACTCAACATTCTGTCATAACGTACATGAGAAAAGGATCCCAGGAAAAACAGACATGTGTATATGTGTAAAAGAACCAACCACATCTTCCACACCTCCAACAATCAAACTTGCTGTAATAAAAAATAAAAATTAAATTAAAAACACGAACAAGAAGTAGGGAGACAAACTTGAGGGGCTTTCTCCTGGCACATTCCATTCTAAATTCCAATCTAGAACACGACTTCCATTGAGGCTCTCTTGCCCTAGTAACCAGAATTGGTAAGGGAGAACTGCTGCCACCTTGTGGCCGTTTCACACAACAGCAGCTTTAATCCCAGCGCTAATGGTCAGTTGATATTCAAAATCATTGCAGGCCCGTAAATGACACCTGCCCTGAAAACAAATGCTGGGGTCACATATCGACCAAAAATTTCAAAGGACGTCCATATTTCAAAACGACCATTTCAAAAGGCATATTTTATGCACATTAGTTTTCTGCTTCTTTTTCTTTCTTTCCTTTTTGGTTAAAAAAACGGGAATGGAAAAAGGCATCCCTCAGAAGGGGCGAAAAGTTGCAAACGAATCAATGGACAAAGGTTTAATCTCCAATATATATAAACAGCTCATGCAGCTTAATATTAAAAAAAACAAACAACCCAATACAAAAATGGGCAGAAGATCTAAAGATACGTTTCTTCAAAGAAGACACAGAGATGGCCAAGACGCACATGAAAAGCTGCTCAACAGCACTAATTATTAGAGAAATGCAAATCAAAACTACAATGAGGTATCACCTCACACTGTTAGAATCGGCATCATCAGAAAATCTACAGACAACAAATTCTGGGGAGGGTGTGGACAAAAGGAGCCCTCTTCCACTATTGGTGGGAATGTAAATTGATACAGTCACTATGGAGAACAGTATGGAGTTTCGTTAAAAAAAAAACTAGAAATAGAATTACCATCTGATCCAGCAATCCCACTTCTGGGCATATACCCAAAGAACACCATAAATCAAAAAGGCACATTCACCACAATGTTCATTGCAGCACTATTTACAATAGCCAGGTAATGGAAGCAACCTAAATGCCCACAGACAGATGAATGGATAAAGATGTGGTACATGTATAAAATGGAATATTACTCAGCCATAAAACGGAATGAAACTGGGTCATTTGTAGAGACATCGATGGATCTAGAGACTGTCATACAGAATGAAGTCAGTCAGAAAGAGGAAAACAAATATTGTATATTAATGCATATATGTGGAACCTAAAAACTGGTACAGATGAACTGGTTTGCAGGGAAGAAATAGAGACAGAGGTAGAGAACAAACGTATGGACACCAAGTGTGGGAAGCCATGGTGTGGTGGTGGTGGGATGAGTTGGGAGATTGGGATTGACCTGCATACATGTATATGCATAAAATACATAACTAATAATAACCTGCTGTATAAAAAAATAAATAAAATTAAATTTCAAAATTAAAAAAAATAATATTTAAAAATAATACAGAAAAAAGTTCTTCCCTTCACACAGATGTATTTACAGGAATGAATTATTTCCATGCTTATATCTATAAATACATAAAAGAGGAATAAAATCTAACTTGAACCATAAAAGAAAAAAAAAAACCTGAACCCACCAGTTATACAGAGGAAAACCCTATCAGGGCACTTGCTCCAGCGGTAAACAATTCTGAAATGGGTCTGAGGTGGGGAATCATCTCCCATACAGCCAGCAACCCACACCCCACGCAAGGAGCGTCCTCATTGCAAAGCTGGGGGATCGTGCAGAGGCATCTCTGAATAAAGGTGAGCTGAGCCCCAGGCCAGCTGCTGCTGAACTGTTCCCACCCTTCCCAGGTAAAACACCTGAATATGTACAAGGGCTTGAAAGACTAGAGGAAGGGCCATGGAGCCACACCAGCAACAGCACACAGGCCAACTTGGTGCCTGCAGGCCAGCCAGGGTGGTCCTGCCCCCGGGCGCTCTTCCGGAAGCTTTCCATTGTCCTGCCTGAGATACCCCACCTGTCCCGGCCCCCACTGCTTTTTTCCTTCCTCACCTCTGTCCGGAGAGAAATTCCAGCGGAAGGTATGGGTGACACATCCTCTTCTTTACAGGTGGCAGCCTGGCAACTCCTGCAGAAAGGCCAGCAGAACCCCACTCACACCGGGCCACCAACAAAGCTGTGGCCCCTCATTCCCTCCCACCAGCACCGCCCCGAGACTGCTGACGGGGCAGAGAATATGGAGTCAGGAACAGCTTCAGGGGCTATTGCTGCCTGGAGCGCTGTTTATATTGACCTCAACCAGGCACACCTGGGGAGGGCTGGGCGGCAGGGTAAGGCTGCCCAGGTCAGCTAATCCACAACACTCAGGCAATCACATTGTTGAAAACGGACCTCGCTAAGGCAGAAGAGAAGCCAAGGAAAAAAAGAACACAATGCCATTTGCACCACCGTAGATGAGTCTAGAGGTAATCACGTGACTTGCAGTAAGTCAGAAAGTGAAAGACACATATCATATCATATCACTTATAGGTGTTACCTAAAAATGGATACCAGGGCAGATATTTCCACCGAGAAGGGCAATCAGAGATTCATTAAACAAACTTATGGTTCACCAATGGAAAGGTGTGAGGATTGGTTTCATTACGATATCGGGGTTAACAGACTTATACAAACACAGGTGACATATATAATCACCAAAGACCTACGGAATACCAAAAGACTACTCAACATTCTGTCATAACGTACATGAGAAAAGGATCCCAGGAAAAACAGACATGTGTATATGTGTAAAAGAACCAACCACATCTTCCACACCTCCAACAATCAAACTTGCTGTAATAAAAAATAAAAATTAAATTAAAAACACGAACAAGAAGTAGGGAGACAAACTTGAGGGGCTTTCTCCTGGCACATTCCATTCTAAATTCCAATCTAGAACACGACTTCCATTGAGGCTCTCTTGCCCTAGTAACCAGAATTGGTAAGGGAGAACTGCTGCCACCTTGTGGCCGTTTCACACAACAGCAGCTTTAATCCCAGCGCTAATGGTCAGTTGATATTCAAAATCATTGCAGGCCCGTAAATGACACCTGCCCTGAAAACAAATGCTGGGGTCACATATCGACCAAAAATTTCAAAGGACGTCCATATTTCAAAACGACCATTTCAAAAGGCATATTTTATGCACATTAGTTTTCTGCTTCTTTTTCTTTCTTTCCTTTTTGGTTAAAAAAACGGGAATGGAAAAAGGCATCCCTCAGAAGGGGCGAAAAGTTGCAAACGAATCAATGGACAAAGGTTTAATCTCCAATATATATAAACAGCTCATGCAGCTTAATATTAAAAAAAACAAACAACCCAATACAAAAATGGGCAGAAGATCTAAAGATACGTTTCTTCAAAGAAGACACAGAGATGGCCAAGACGCACATGAAAAGCTGCTCAACAGCACTAATTATTAGAGAAATGCAAATCAAAACTACAATGAGGTATCACCTCACACTGTTAGAATCGGCATCATCAGAAAATCTACAGACAACAAATTCTGGGGAGGGTGTGGACAAAAGGAGCCCTCTTCCACTATTGGTGGGAATGTAAATTGATACAGTCACTATGGAGAACAGTATGGAGTTTCGTTAAAAAAAAAACTAGAAATAGAATTACCATCTGATCCAGCAATCCCACTTCTGGGCATATACCCAAAGAACACCATAAATCAAAAAGGCACATTCACCACAATGTTCATTGCAGCACTATTTACAATAGCCAGGTAATGGAAGCAACCTAAATGCCCACAGACAGATGAATGGATAAAGATGTGGTACATGTATAAAATGGAATATTACTCAGCCATAAAACGGAATGAAACTGGGTCATTTGTAGAGACATCGATGGATCTAGAGACTGTCATACAGAATGAAGTCAGTCAGAAAGAGGAAAACAAATATTGTATATTAATGCATATATGTGGAACCTAAAAACTGGTACAGATGAACTGGTTTGCAGGGAAGAAATAGAGACAGAGGTAGAGAACAAACGTATGGACACCAAGTGTGGGAAGCCATGGTGTGGTGGTGGTGGGATGAGTTGGGAGATTGGGATTGACCTGCATACATGTATATGCATAAAATACATAACTAATAATAACCTGCTGTATAAAAAAATAAATAAAATTAAATTTCAAAATTAAAAAAAATAATATTTAAAAATAATACAGAAAAAAGTTCTTCCCTTCACACAGATGTATTTACAGGAATGAATTATTTCCATGCTTATATCTATAAATACATAAAAGAGGAATAAAATCTAACTTGAACCATAAAAGAAAAAAAAAAACCTGAACCCACCAGTTATACAGAGGAAAACCCTATCAGGGCACTTGCTCCAGCGGTAAACAATTCTGAAATGGGTCTGAGGTGGGGAATCATCTCCCATACAGCCAGCAACCCACACCCCACGCAAGGAGCGTCCTCATTGCAAAGCTGGGGGATCGTGCAGAGGCATCTCTGAATAAAGGTGAGCTGAGCCCCAGGCCAGCTGCTGCTGAACTGTTCCCACCCTTCCCAGGTAAAACACCTGAATATGTACAAGGGCTTGAAAGACTAGAGGAAGGGCCATGGAGCCACACCAGCAACAGCACGCAGGCCAACTTGGTGCCTGCAGGCCAGCCAGGGTGGTCCTGCCCCCGGGCGCTCTTCCGGAAGCTTTCCATTGTCCTGCCTGAGATACCCCACCTGTCCCGGCCCCCACTGCTTTTTTCCTTCCTCACCTCTGTCCGGAGAGAAATTCCAGCGGAAGGTATGGGTGACACATCCTCTTCTTTACAGGTGGCAGCCTGGCAACTCCTGCAGAAAGGCCAGCAGAACCCCACTCACACCGGGCCACCAACAAAGCTGTGGCCCCTCATTCCCTCCCACCAGCACCGCCCCGAGACTGCTGACGGGGCAGAGAATATGGAGTCAGGAACAGCTTCAGGGGCTATTGCTGCCTGGAGCGCTGTTTATATTGACCTCAACCAGGCACACCTGGGGAGGGCTGGGCGGCAGGGTAAGGCTGCCCAGGTCAGCTAATCCACAACACTCAGGCAATCACATTGTTGAAAACGGACCTCGCTAAGGCAGAAGAGAAGCCAAGGAATAAAAGAACACAATGCCATTTGCACCACCGTAGATGAGTCTAGAGGTAATCACGTGACTTGCAGTAAGTCAGAAAGTGAAAGACACATATCATATCATATCACTTATAGGTGTTACCTAAAAATGGATACCAGGGCAGATATTTCCACCGAGAAGGGCAATCAGAGATTCATTAAACAAACTTATGGTTCACCAATGGAAAGGTGTGAGGATTGGTTTCATTACGATATCGGCGTTAACAGACTTATACAAACACAGGTGACATATATAATCACCAAAGACCTACGGAATACCAAAAGACTACTCAACATTCTGTCATAACGTACATGAGAAAAGGATCCCAGGAAAAACAGACATGTGTATATGTGTAAAAGAACCAACCACATCTTCCACACCTCCAACAATCAAACTTGCTGTAATAAAAAATAAAAATTAAATTAAAAACACGAACAAGAAGTAGGGAGACAAACTTGAGGGGCTTTCTCCTGGCACATTCCATTCTAAATTCCAATCTAGAACACGACTTCCATTGAGGCTCTCTTGCCCTAGTAACCAGAATTGGTAAGGGAGAACTGCTGCCACCTTGTGGCCGTTTCACACAACAGCAGCTTTAATCCCAGCGCTAATGGTCAGTTGATATTCAAAATCATTGCAGGCCCGTAAATGACACCTGCCCTGAAAACAAATGCTGGGGTCACATATCGACCAAAAATTTCAAAGGACGTCCATATTTCAAAACGACCATTTCAAAAGGCATATTTTATGCACATTAGTTTTCTGCTTCTTTTTCTTTCTTTCCTTTTTGGTTAAAAAAACGGGAATGGAAAAAGGCATCCCTCAGAAGGGGCGAAAAGTTGCAAACGAATCAATGGACAAAGGTTTAATCTCCAATATATATAAACAGCTCATGCAGCTTAATATTAAAAAAAACAAACAACCCAATACAAAAATGGGCAGAAGATCTAAAGATACGTTTCTTCAAAGAAGACACAGAGATGGCCAAGACGCACATGAAAAGCTGCTCAACAGCACTAATTATTAGAGAAATGCAAATCAAAACTACAATGAGGTATCACCTCACACTGTTAGAATCGGCATCATCAGAAAATCTACAGACAACAAATTCTGGGGAGGGTGTGGACAAAAGGAGCCCTCTTCCACTATTGGTGGGAATGTAAATTGATACAGTCACTATGGAGAACAGTATGGAGTTTCGTTAAAAAAAAAACTAGAAATAGAATTACCATCTGATCCAGCAATCCCACTTCTGGGCATATACCCAAAGAACACCATAAATCAAAAAGGCACATTCACCACAATGTTCATTGCAGCACTATTTACAATAGCCAGGTAATGGAAGCAACCTAAATGCCCACAGACAGATGAATGGATAAAGATGTGGTACATGTATAAAATGGAATATTACTCAGCCATAAAACGGAATGAAACTGGGTCATTTGTAGAGACATCGATGGATCTAGAGACTGTCATACAGAATGAAGTCAGTCAGAAAGAGGAAAACAAATATTGTATATTAATGCATATATGTGGAACCTAAAAACTGGTACAGATGAACTGGTTTGCAGGGAAGAAATAGAGACAGAGGTAGAGAACAAACGTATGGACACCAAGTGTGGGAAGCCATGGTGTGGTGGTGGTGGGATGAGTTGGGAGATTGGGATTGACCTGCATACATGTATATGCATAAAATACATAACTAATAATAACCTGCTGTATAAAAAAATAAATAAAATTAAATTTCAAAATTAAAAAAAATAATATTTAAAAATAATACAGAAAAAAGTTCTTCCCTTCACACAGATGTATTTACAGGAATGAATTATTTCCATGCTTATATCTATAAATACATAAAAGAGGAATAAAATCTAACTTGAACCATAAAAGAAAAAAAAAAACCTGAACCCACCAGTTATACAGAGGAAAACCCTATCAGGGCACTTGCTCCAGCGGTAAACAATTCTGAAATGGGTCTGAGGTGGGGAATCATCTCCCATACAGCCAGCAACCCACACCCCACGCAAGGAGCGTCCTCATTGCAAAGCTGGGGGATCGTGCAGAGGCATCTCTGAATAAAGGTGAGCTGAGCCCCAGGCCAGCTGCTGCTGAACTGTTCCCACCCTTCCCAGGTAAAACACCTGAATATGTACAAGGGCTTGAAAGACTAGAGGAAGGGCCATGGAGCCACACCAGCAACAGCACGCAGGCCAACTTGGTGCCTGCAGGCCAGCCAGGGTGGTCCTGCCCCCGGGCGCTCTTCCGGAAGCTTTCCATTGTCCTGCCTGAGATACCCCACCTGTCCCGGCCCCCACTGCTTTTTTCCTTCCTCACCTCTGTCCGGAGAGAAATTCCAGCGGAAGGTATGGGTGACACATCCTCTTCTTTACAGGTGGCAGCCTGGCAACTCCTGCAGAAAGGCCAGCAGAACCCCACTCACACCGGGCCACCAACAAAGCTGTGGCCCCTCATTCCCTCCCACCAGCACCGCCCCGAGACTGCTGACGGGGCAGAGAATATGGAGTCAGGAACAGCTTCAGGGGCTATTGCTGCCTGGAGCGCTGTTTATATTGACCTCAACCAGGCACACCTGGGGAGGGCTGGGCGGCAGGGTAAGGCTGCCCAGGTCAGCTAATCCACAACACTCAGGCAATCACATTGTTGAAAACGGACCTCGCTAAGGCAGAAGAGAAGCCAAGGAAAAAAAGAACACAATGCCATTTGCACCACCGTAGATGAGTCTAGAGGTAATCACGTGACTTGCAGTAAGTCAGAAAGTGAAAGACACATATCATATCATATCACTTATAGGTGTTACCTAAAAATGGATACCAGGGCAGATATTTCCACCGAGAAGGGCAATCAGAGATTCATTAAACAAACTTATGGTTCACCAATGGAAAGGTGTGAGGATTGGTTTCATTACGATATCGGGGTTAACAGACTTATACAAACACAGGTGACATATATAATCACCAAAGACCTACGGAATACCAAAAGACTACTCAACATTCTGTCATAACGTACATGAGAAAAGGATCCCAGGAAAAACAGACATGTGTATATGTGTAAAAGAACCAACCACATCTTCCACACCTCCAACAATCAAACTTGCTGTAATAAAAAATAAAAATTAAATTAAAAACACGAACAAGAAGTAGGGAGACAAACTTGAGGGGCTTTCTCCTGGCACATTCCATTCTAAATTCCAATCTAGAACACGACTTCCATTGAGGCTCTCTTGCCCTAGTAACCAGAATTGGTAAGGGAGAACTGCTGCCACCTTGTGGCCGTTTCACACAACAGCAGCTTTAATCCCAGCGCTAATGGTCAGTTGATATTCAAAATCATTGCAGGCCCGTAAATGACACCTGCCCTGAAAACAAATGCTGGGGTCACATATCGACCAAAAATTTCAAAGGACGTCCATATTTCAAAACGACCATTTCAAAAGGCATATTTTATGCACATTAGTTTTCTGCTTCTTTTTCTTTCTTTCCTTTTTGGTTAAAAAAACGGGAATGGAAAAAGGCATCCCTCAGAAGGGGCGAAAAGTTGCAAACGAATCAATGGACAAAGGTTTAATCTCCAATATATATAAACAGCTCATGCAGCTTAATATTAAAAAAAACAAACAACCCAATACAAAAATGGGCAGAAGATCTAAAGATACGTTTCTTCAAAGAAGACACAGAGATGGCCAAGACGCACATGAAAAGCTGCTCAACAGCACTAATTATTAGAGAAATGCAAATCAAAACTACAATGAGGTATCACCTCACACTGTTAGAATCGGCATCATCAGAAAATCTACAGACAACAAATTCTGGGGAGGGTGTGGACAAAAGGAGCCCTCTTCCACTATTGGTGGGAATGTAAATTGATACAGTCACTATGGAGAACAGTATGGAGTTTCGTTAAAAAAAAAACTAGAAATAGAATTACCATCTGATCCAGCAATCCCACTTCTGGGCATATACCCAAAGAACACCATAAATCAAAAAGGCACATTCACCACAATGTTCATTGTAGCACTATTTACAATAGCCAGGTAATGGAAGCAACCTAAATGCCCACAGACAGATGAATGGATAAAGATGTGGTACATGTATAAAATGGAATATTACTCAGCCATAAAACGGAATGAAACTGGGTCATTTGTAGAGACATCGATGGATCTAGAGACTGTCATACAGAATGAAGTCAGTCAGAAAGAGGAAAACAAATATTGTATATTAATGCATATATGTGGAACCTAAAAACTGGTACAGATGAACTGGTTTGCAGGGAAGAAATAGAGACAGAGGTAGAGAACAAACGTATGGACACCAAGTGTGGGAAGCCATGGTGTGGTGGTGGTGGGATGAGTTGGGAGATTGGGATTGACCTGCATACATGTATATGCATAAAATACATAACTAATAATAACCTGCTGTATAAAAAAATAAATAAAATTAAATTTCAAAATTAAAAAAAATAATATTTAAAAATAATACAGAAAAAAGTTCTTCCCTTCACACAGATGTATTTACAGGAATGAATTATTTCCATGCTTATATCTATAAATACATAAAAGAGGAATAAAATCTAACTTGAACCATAAAAGAAAAAAAAAAAACCTGAACCCACCAGTTATACAGAGGAAAACCCTATCAGGGCACTTGCTCCAGCGGTAAACAATTCTGAAATGGGTCTGAGGTGGGGAATCATCTCCCATACAGCCAGCAACCCACACCCCACGCAAGGAGCGTCCTCATTGCAAAGCTGGGGGATCGTGCAGAGGCATCTCTGAATAAAGGTGAGCTGAGCCCCAGGCCAGCTGCTGCTGAACTGTTCCCACCCTTCCCAGGTAAAACACCTGAATATGTACAAGGGCTTGAAAGACTAGAGGAAGGGCCATGGAGCCACACCAGCAACAGCACGCAGGCCAACTTGGTGCCTGCAGGCCAGCCAGGGTGGTCCTGCCCCCGGGCGCTCTTCCGGAAGCTTTCCATTGTCCTGCCTGAGATACCCCACCTGTCCCGGCCCCCACTGCTTTTTTCCTTCCTCACCTCTGTCCGGAGAGAAATTCCAGCGGAAGGTATGGGTGACACATCCTCTTCTTTACAGGTGGCAGCCTGGCAACTCCTGCAGAAAGGCCAGCAGAACCCCACTCACACCGGGCCACCAACAAAGCTGTGGCCCCTCATTCCCTCCCACCAGCACCGCCCCGAGACTGCTGACGGGGCAGAGAATATGGAGTCAGGAACAGCTTCAGGGGCTATTGCTGCCCGGAGCGCTGTTTATATTGACCTCAACCAGGCACACCTGGGGAGGGCTGGGCGGCAGGGTAAGGCTGCCCAGGTCAGCTAATCCACAACACTCAGGCAATCACATTGTTGAAAACGGACCTCGCTAAGGCAGAAGAGAAGCCAAGGAAAAAAAGAACACAATGCCATTTGCACCACCGTAGATGAGTCTAGAGGTAATCACGTGACTTGCAGTAAGTCAGAAAGTGAAAGACACATATCATATCATATCACTTATAGGTGTTACCTAAAAATGGATACCAGGGCAGATATTTCCACCGAGAAGGGCAATCAGAGATTCATTAAACAAACTTATGGTTCACCAATGGAAAGGTGTGAGGATTGGTTTCATTACGATATCGGGGTTAACAGACTTATACAAACACAGGTGACATATATAATCACCAAAGACCTACGGAATACCAAAAGACTACTCAACATTCTGTCATAACGTACATGAGAAAAGGATCCCAGGAAAAACAGACATGTGTATATGTGTAAAAGAACCAACCACATCTTCCACACCTCCAACAATCAAACTTGCTGTAATAAAAAATAAAAATTAAATTAAAAACACGAACAAGAAGTAGGGAGACAAACTTGAGGGGCTTTCTCCTGGCACATTCCATTCTAAATTCCAATCTAGAACACGACTTCCATTGAGGCTCTCTTGCCCTAGTAACCAGAATTGGTAAGGGAGAACTGCTGCCACCTTGTGGCCGTTTCACACAACAGCAGCTTTAATCCCAGCGCTAATGGTCAGTTGATATTCAAAATCATTGCAGGCCCGTAAATGACACCTGCCCTGAAAACAAATGCTGGGGTCACATATCGACCAAAAATTTCAAAGGACGTCCATATTTCAAAACGACCATTTCAAAAGGCATATTTTATGCACATTAGTTTTCTGCTTCTTTTTCTTTCTTTCCTTTTTGGTTAAAAAAACGGGAATGGAAAAAGGCATCCCTCAGAAGGGGCGAAAAGTTGCAAACGAATCAATGGACAAAGGTTTAATCTCCAATATATATAAACAGCTCATGCAGCTTAATATTAAAAAAAACAAACAACCCAATACAAAAATGGGCAGAAGATCTAAAGATACGTTTCTTCAAAGAAGACACAGAGATGGCCAAGACGCACATGAAAAGCTGCTCAACAGCACTAATTATTAGAGAAATGCAAATCAAAACTACAATGAGGTATCACCTCACACTGTTAGAATCGGCATCATCAGAAAATCTACAGACAACAAATTCTGGGGAGGGTGTGGACAAAAGGAGCCCTCTTCCACTATTGGTGGGAATGTAAATTGATACAGTCACTATGGAGAACAGTATGGAGTTTCGTTAAAAAAAAAAACTAGAAATAGAATTACCATCTGATCCAGCAATCCCACTTCTGGGCATATACCCAAAGAATACCATAAATCAAAAAGGCACATTCACCACAATGTTCATTGCAGCACTATTTACAATAGCCAGGTAATGGAAGCAACCTAAATGCCCACAGACAGATGAATGGATAAAGATGTGGTACATGTATAAAATGGAATATTACTCAGCCATAAAACGGAATGAAACTGGGTCATTTGTAGAGACATCGATGGATCTAGAGACTGTCATACAGAATGAAGTCAGTCAGAAAGAGGAAAACAAATATTGTATATTAATGCATATATGTGGAACCTAAAAACTGGTACAGATGAACTGGTTTGCAGGGAAGAAATAGAGACAGAGGTAGAGAACAAACGTATGGACACCAAGTGTGGGAAGCCATGGTGTGGTGGTGGTGGGATGAGTTGGGAGATTGGGATTGACCTGCATACATGTATATGCATAAAATACATAACTAATAATAACCTGCTGTATAAAAAAATAAATAAAATTAAATTTCAAAATTAAAAAAAATAATATTTAAAAATAATACAGAAAAAAGTTCTTCCCTTCACACAGATGTATTTACAGGAATGAATTATTTCCATGCTTATATCTATAAATACATAAAAGAGGAATAAAATCTAACTTGAACCATAAAAGAAAAAAAAAAAACCTGAACCCACCAGTTATACAGAGGAAAACCCTATCAGGGCACTTGCTCCAGCGGTAAACAATTCTGAAATGGGTCTGAGGTGGGGAATCATCTCCCATACAGCCAGCAACCCACACCCCACGCAAGGAGCGTCCTCATTGCAAAGCTGGGGGATCGTGCAGAGGCATCTCTGAATAAAGGTGAGCTGAGCCCCAGGCCAGCTGCTGCTGAACTGTTCCCACCCTTCCCAGGTAAAACACCTGAATATGTACAAGGGCTTGAAAGACTAGAGGAAGGGCCATGGAGCCACACCAGCAACAGCACGCAGGCCAACTTGGTGCCTGCAGGCCAGCCAGGGTGGTCCTGCCCCCGGGCGCTCTTCCGGAAGCTTTCCATTGTCCTGCCTGAGATACCCCACCTGTCCCGGCCCCCACTGCTTTTTTCCTTCCTCACCTCTGTCCGGAGAGAAATTCCAGCGGAAGGTATGGGTGACACATCCTCTTCTTTACAGGTGGCAGCCTGGCAACTCCTGCAGAAAGGCCAGCAGAACCCCACTCACACCGGGCCACCAACAAAGCTGTGGCCCCTCATTCCCTCCCACCAGCACCGCCCCGAGACTGCTGACGGGGCAGAGAATATGGAGTCAGGAACAGCTTCAGGGGCTATTGCTGCCCGGAGCGCTGTTTATATTGACCTCAACCAGGCACACCTGGGGAGGGCTGGGCGGCAGGGTAAGGCTGCCCAGGTCAGCTAATCCACAACACTCAGGCAATCACATTGTTGAAAACGGACCTCGCTAAGGCAGAAGAGAAGCCAAGGAAAAAAAGAACACAATGCCATTTGCACCACCGTAGATGAGTCTAGAGGTAATCACGTGACTTGCAGTAAGTCAGAAAGTGAAAGACACATATCATATCATATCACTTATAGGTGTTACCTAAAAATGGATACCAGGGCAGATATTTCCACCGAGAAGGGCAATCAGAGATTCATTAAACAAACTTATGGTTCACCAATGGAAAGGTGTGAGGATTGGTTTCATTACGATATCGGGGTTAACAGACTTATACAAACACAGGTGACATATATAATCACCAAAGACCTACGGAATACCAAAAGACTACTCAACATTCTGTCATAACGTACATGAGAAAAGGATCCCAGGAAAAACAGACATGTGTATATGTGTAAAAGAACCAACCACATCTTCCACACCTCCAACAATCAAACTTGCTGTAATAAAAAATAAAAATTAAATTAAAAACACGAACAAGAAGTAGGGAGACAAACTTGAGGGGCTTTCTCCTGGCACATTCCATTCTAAATTCCAATCTAGAACACGACTTCCATTGAGGCTCTCTTGCCCTAGTAACCAGAATTGGTAAGGGAGAACTGCTGCCACCTTGTGGCCGTTTCACACAACAGCAGCTTTAATCCCAGCGCTAATGGTCAGTTGATATTCAAAATCATTGCAGGCCCGTAAATGACACCTGCCCTGAAAACAAATGCTGGGGTCACATATCGACCAAAAATTTCAAAGGACGTCCATATTTCAAAACGACCATTTCAAAAGGCATATTTTATGCACATTAGTTTTCTGCTTCTTTTTCTTTCTTTCCTTTTTGGTTAAAAAAACGGGAATGGAAAAAGGCATCCCTCAGAAGGGGCGAAAAGTTGCAAACGAATCAATGGACAAAGGTTTAATCTCCAATATATATAAACAGCTCATGCAGCTTAATATTAAAAAAAACAAACAACCCAATACAAAAATGGGCAGAAGATCTAAAGATACGTTTCTTCAAAGAAGACACAGAGATGGCCAAGACGCACATGAAAAGCTGCTCAACAGCACTAATTATTAGAGAAATGCAAATCAAAACTACAATGAGGTATCACCTCACACTGTTAGAATCGGCATCATCAGAAAATCTACAGACAACAAATTCTGGGGAGGGTGTGGACAAAAGGAGCCCTCTTCCACTATTGGTGGGAATGTAAATTGATACAGTCACTATGGAGAACAGTATGGAGTTTCGTTAAAAAAAAAACTAGAAATAGAATTACCATCTGATCCAGCAATCCCACTTCTGGGCATATACCCAAAGAACACCATAAATCAAAAAGGCACATTCACCACAATGTTCATTGCAGCACTATTTACAATAGCCAGGTAATGGAAGCAACCTAAATGCCCACAGACAGATGAATGGATAAAGATGTGGTACATGTATAAAATGGAATATTACTCAGCCATAAAACGGAATGAAACTGGGTCATTTGTAGAGACATCGATGGATCTAGAGACTGTCATACAGAATGAAGTCAGTCAGAAAGAGGAAAACAAATATTGTATATTAATGCATATATGTGGAACCTAAAAACTGGTACAGATGAACTGGTTTGCAGGGAAGAAATAGAGACAGAGGTAGAGAACAAACGTATGGACACCAAGTGTGGGAAGCCATGGTGTGGTGGTGGTGGGATGAGTTGGGAGATTGGGATTGACCTGCATACATGTATATGCATAAAATACATAACTAATAATAACCTGCTGTATAAAAAAATAAATAAAATTAAATTTCAAAATTAAAAAAAATAATATTTAAAATTAATACAGAAAAAAGTTCTTCCCTTCACACAGATGTATTTACAGGAATGAATTATTTCCATGCTTATATCTATAAATACATAAAAGAGGAATAAAATCTAACTTGAACCATAAAAGAAAAAAAAAAACCTGAACCCACCAGTTATACAGAGGAAAACCCTATCAGGGCACTTGCTCCAGCGGTAAACAATTCTGAAATGGGTCTGAGGTGGGGAATCATCTCCCATACAGCCAGCAACCCACACCCCACGCAAGGAGCGTCCTCATTGCAAAGCTGGGGGATCGTGCAGAGGCATCTCTGAATAAAGGTGAGCTGAGCCCCAGGCCAGCTGCTGCTGAACTGTTCCCACCCTTCCCAGGTAAAACACCTGAATATGTACAAGGGCTTGAAAGACTAGAGGAAGGGCCATGGAGCCACACCAGCAACAGCACGCAGGCCAACTTGGTGCCTGCAGGCCAGCCAGGGTGGTCCTGCCCCCGGGCGCTCATCGGGAAGCTTTCCATTGTCCTGCCTGAGATACCCCACCTGTCCCGGCCCCCACTGCTTTTTTCCTTCCTCACCTCTGTCCGGAGAGAAATTCCAGCGGAAGGTATGGGTGACACATCCTCTTCTTTACAGGTGGCAGCCTGGCAACTCCTGCAGAAAGGCCAGCAGAACCCCACTCACACCGGGCCACCAACAAAGCTGTGGCCCCTCATTCCCTCCCACCAGCACCGCCCCGAGACTGCTGACGGGGCAGAGAATATGGAGTCAGGAACAGCTTCAGGGGCTATTGCTGCCTGGAGCGCTGTTTATATTGACCTCAACCAGGCACACCTGGGGAGGGCTGGGCGGCAGGGTAAGGCTGCCCAGGTCAGCTAATCCACAACACTCAGGCAATCACATTGTTGAAAACGGACCTCGCTAAGGCAGAAGAGAAGCCAAGGAAAAAAAGAACACAATGCCATTTGCACCACCGTAGATGAGTCTAGAGGTAATCACGTGACTTGCAGTAAGTCAGAAAGTGAAAGACACATATCATATCATATCACTTATAGGTGTTACCTAAAAATGGATACCAGGGCAGATATTTCCACCGAGAAGGGCAATCAGAGATTCATTAAACAAACTTATGGTTCACCAATGGAAAGGTGTGAGGATTGGTTTCATTACGATATCGGGGTTAACAGACTTATACAAACACAGGTGACATATATAATCACCAAAGACCTACGGAATACCAAAAGACTACTCAACATTCTGTCATAACGTACATGAGAAAAGGATCCCAGGAAAAACAGACATGTGTATATGTGTAAAAGAACCAACCACATCTTCCACACCTCCAACAATCAAACTTGCTGTAATAAAAAATAAAAATTAAATTAAAAACACGAACAAGAAGTAGGGAGACAAACTTGAGGGGCTTTCTCCTGGCACATTCCATTCTAAATTCCAATCTAGAACACGACTTCCATTGAGGCTCTCTTGCCCTAGTAACCAGAATTGGTAAGGGAGAACTGCTGCCACCTTGTGGCCGTTTCACACAACAGCAGCTTTAATCCCAGCGCTAATGGTCAGTTGATATTCAAAATCATTGCAGGCCCGTAAATGACACCTGCCCTGAAAACAAATGCTGGGGTCACATATCGACCAAAAATTTCAAAGGACGTCCATATTTCAAAACGACCATTTCAAAAGGCATATTTTATGCACATTAGTTTTCTGCTTCTTTTTCTTTCTTTCCTTTTTGGTTAAAAAAACGGGAATGGAAAAAGGCATCCCTCAGAAGGGGCGAAAAGTTGCAAACGAATCAATGGACAAAGGTTTAATCTCCAATATATATAAACAGCTCATGCAGCTTAATATTAAAAAAAACAAACAACCCAATACAAAAATGGGCAGAAGATCTAAAGATACGTTTCTTCAAAGAAGACACAGAGATGGCCAAGACGCACATGAAAAGCTGCTCAACAGCACTAATTATTAGAGAAATGCAAATCAAAACTACAATGAGGTATCACCTCACACTGTTAGAATCGGCATCATCAGAAAATCTACAGACAACAAATTCTGGGGAGGGTGTGGACAAAAGGAGCCCTCTTCCACTATTGGTGGGAATGTAAATTGATACAGTCACTATGGAGAACAGTATGGAGTTTCGTTAAAAAAAAAACTAGAAATAGAATTACCATCTGATCCAGCAATCCCACTTCTGGGCATATACCCAAAGAACACCATAAATCAAAAAGGCACATTCACCACAATGTTCATTGCAGCACTATTTACAATAGCCAGGTAATGGAAGCAACCTAAATGCCCACAGACAGATGAATGGATAAAGATGTGGTACATGTATAAAATGGAATATTACTCAGCCATAAAACGGAATGAAACTGGGTCATTTGTAGAGACATCGATGGATCTAGAGACTGTCATACAGAATGAAGTCAGTCAGAAAGAGGAAAACAAATATTGTATATTAATGCATATATGTGGAACCTAAAAACTGGTACAGATGAACTGGTTTGCAGGGAAGAAATAGAGACAGAGGTAGAGAACAAACGTATGGACACCAAGTGTGGGAAGCCATGGTGTGGTGGTGGTGGGATGAGTTGGGAGATTGGGATTGACCTGCATACATGTATATGCATAAAATACATAACTAATAATAACCTGCTGTATAAAAAAATAAATAAAATTAAATTTCAAAATTAAAAAAAATAATATTTAAAATTAATACAGAAAAAAGTTCTTCCCTTCACACAGATGTATTTACAGGAATGAATTATTTCCATGCTTATATCTATAAATACATAAAAGAGGAATAAAATCTAACTTGAACCATAAAAGAAAAAAAAAACCTGAACCCACCAGTTATACAGAGGAAAACCCTATCAGGGCACTTGCTCCAGCGGTAAACAATTCTGAAATGGGTCTGAGGTGGGGAATCATCTCCCATACAGCCAGCAACCCACACCCCACGCAAGGAGCGTCCTCATTGCAAAGCTGGGGGATCGTGCAGAGGCATCTCTGAATAAAGGTGAGCTGAGCCCCAGGCCAGCTGCTGCTGAACTGTTCCCACCCTTCCCAGGTAAAACACCTGAATATGTACAAGGGCTTGAAAGACTAGAGGAAGGGCCATGGAGCCACACCAGCAACAGCACGCAGGCCAACTTGGTGCCTGCAGGCCAGCCAGGGTGGTCCTGCCCCCGGGCGCTCATCGGGAAGCTTTCCATTGTCCTGCCTGAGATACCCCACCTCTCCCGGCCCCCACTGCTTTTTTCCTTCCTCACCTCTGTCCGGAGAGAAATTCCAGCGGAAGGTATGGGTGACACATCCTCTTCTTTACAGGTGGCAGCCTGGCAACTCCTGCAGAAAGGCCAGCAGAACCCCACTCACACCGGGCCACCAACAAAGCTGTGGCCCCTCATTCCCTCCCACCAGCACCGCCCCGAGACTGCTGACGGGGCAGAGAATATGGAGTCAGGAACAGCTTCAGGGGCTATTGCTGCCTGGAGCGCTGTTTATATTGACCTCAACCAGGCACACCTGGGGAGGGCTGGGCGGCAGGGTAAGGCTGCCCAGGTCAGCTAATCCACAACACTCAGGCAATCACATTGTTGAAAACGGACCTCGCTAAGGCAGAAGAGAAGCCAAGGAAAAAAAGAACACAATGCCATTTGCACCACCGTAGATGAGTCTAGAGGTAATCACGTGACTTGCAGTAAGTCAGAAAGTGAAAGACACATATCATATCATATCACTTATAGGTGTTACCTAAAAATGGATACCAGGGCAGATATTTCCACCGAGAAGGGCAATCAGAGATTCATTAAACAAACTTATGGTTCACCAATGGAAAGGTGTGAGGATTGGTTTCATTACGATATCGGGGTTAACAGACTTATACAAACACAGGTGACATATATAATCACCAAAGACCTACGGAATACCAAAAGACTACTCAACATTCTGTCATAACGTACATGAGAAAAGGATCCCAGGAAAAACAGACATGTGTATATGTGTAAAAGAACCAACCACATCTTCCACACCTCCAACAATCAAACTTGCTGTAATAAAAAATAAAAATTAAATTAAAAACACGAACAAGAAGTAGGGAGACAAACTTGAGGGGCTTTCTCCTGGCACATTCCATTCTAAATTCCAATCTAGAACACGACTTCCATTGAGGCTCTCTTGCCCTAGTAACCAGAATTGGTAAGGGAGAACTGCTGCCACCTTGTGGCCGTTTCACACAACAGCAGCTTTAATCCCAGCGCTAATGGTCAGTTGATATTCAAAATCATTGCAGGCCCGTAAATGACACCTGCCCTGAAAACAAATGCTGGGGTCACATATCGACCAAAAATTTCAAAGGACGTCCATATTTCAAAACGACCATTTCAAAAGGCATATTTTATGCACATTAGTTTTCTGCTTCTTTTTCTTTCTTTCCTTTTTGGTTAAAAAAACGGGAATGGAAAAAGGCATCCCTCAGAAGGGGCGAAAAGTTGCAAACGAATCAATGGACAAAGGTTTAATCTCCAATATATATAAACAGCTCATGCAGCTTAATATTAAAAAAAACAAACAACCCAATACAAAAATGGGCAGAAGATCTAAAGATACGTTTCTTCAAAGAAGACACAGAGATGGCCAAGACGCACATGAAAAGCTGCTCAACAGCACTAATTATTAGAGAAATGCAAATCAAAACTACAATGAGGTATCACCTCACACTGTTAGAATCGGCATCATCAGAAAATCTACAGACAACAAATTCTGGGGAGGGTGTGGACAAAAGGAGCCCTCTTCCACTATTGGTGGGAATGTAAATTGATACAGTCACTATGGAGAACAGTATGGAGTTTCGTTAAAAAAAAAACTAGAAATAGAATTACCATCTGATCCAGCAATCCCACTTCTGGGCATATACCCAAAGAACACCATAAATCAAAAAGGCACATTCACCACAATGTTCATTGCAGCACTATTTACAATAGCCAGGTAATGGAAGCAACCTAAATGCCCACAGACAGATGAATGGATAAAGATGTGGTACATGTATAAAATGGAATATTACTCAGCCATAAAACGGAATGAAACTGGGTCATTTGTAGAGACATCGATGGATCTAGAGACTGTCATACAGAATGAAGTCAGTCAGAAAGAGGAAAACAAATATTGTATATTAATGCATATATGTGGAACCTAAAAACTGGTACAGATGAACTGGTTTGCAGGGAAGAAATAGAGACAGAGGTAGAGAACAAACGTATGGACACCAAGTGTGGGAAGCCATGGTGTGGTGGTGGTGGGATGAGTTGGGAGATTGGGATTGACCTGCATACATGTATATGCATAAAATACATAACTAATAATAACCTGCTGTATAAAAAAATAAATAAAATTAAATTTCAAAATTAAAAAAAAATAATATTTAAAAATAATACAGAAAAAAGTTCTTCCCTTCACACAGATGTATTTACAGGAATGAATTATTTCCATGCTTATATCTATAAATACATAAAAGAGGAATAAAATCTAACTTGAACCATAAAAGAAAAAAAAAAACCTGAACCCACCAGTTATACAGAGGAAAACCCTATCAGGGCACTTGCTCCAGCGGTAAACAATTCTGAAATGGGTCTGAGGTGGGGAATCATCTCCCATACAGCCAGCAACCCACACCCCACGCAAGGAGCGTCCTCATTGCAAAGCTGGGGGATCGTGCAGAGGCATCTCTGAATAAAGGTGAGCTGAGCCCCAGGCCAGCTGCTGCTGAACTGTTCCCACCCTTCCCAGGTAAAACACCTGAATATGTACAAGGGCTTGAAAGACTAGAGGAAGGGCCATGGAGCCACACCAGCAACAGCACGCAGGCCAACTTGGTGCCTGCAGGCCAGCCAGGGTGGTCCTGCCCCCGGGCGCTCTTCCGGAAGCTTTCCATTGTCCTGCCTGAGATACCCCACCTGTCCCGGCCCCCACTGCTTTTTTCCTTCCTCACCTCTGTCCGGAGAGAAATTCCAGCGGAAGGTATGGGTGACACATCCTCTTCTTTACAGGTGGCAGCCTGGCAACTCCTGCAGAAAGGCCAGCAGAACCCCACTCACACCGGGCCACCAACAAAGCTGTGGCCCCTCATTCCCTCCCACCAGCACCGCCCCGAGACTGCTGACGGGGCAGAGAATATGGAGTCAGGAACAGCTTCAGGGGCTATTGCTGCCTGGAGCGCTGTTTATATTGACCTCAACCAGGCACACCTGGGGAGGGCTGGGCGGCAGGGTAAGGCTGCCCAGGTCAGCTAATCCACAACACTCAGGCAATCACATTGTTGAAAACGGACCTCGCTAAGGCAGAAGAGAAGCCAAGGAAAAAAAGAACACAATGCCATTTGCACCACCGTAGATGAGTCTAGAGGTAATCACGTGACTTGCAGTAAGTCAGAAAGTGAAAGACACATATCATATCATATCACTTATAGGTGTTACCTAAAAATGGATACCAGGGCAGATATTTCCACCGAGAAGGGCAATCAGAGATTCATTAAACAAACTTATGGTTCACCAATGGAAAGGTGTGAGGATTGGTTTCATTACGATATCGGGGTTAACAGACTTATACAAACACAGGTGACATATATAATCACCAAAGACCTACGGAATACCAAAAGACTACTCAACATTCTGTCATAACGTACATGAGAAAAGGATCCCAGGAAAAACAGACATGTGTATATGTGTAAAAGAACCAACCACATCTTCCACACCTCCAACAATCAAACTTGCTGTAATAAAAAATAAAAATTAAATTAAAAACACGAACAAGAAGTAGGGAGACAAACTTGAGGGGCTTTCTCCTGGCACATTCCATTCTAAATTCCAATCTAGAACACGACTTCCATTGAGGCTCTCTTGCCCTAGTAACCAGAATTGGTAAGGGAGAACTGCTGCCACCTTGTGGCCGTTTCACACAACAGCAGCTTTAATCCCAGCGCTAATGGTCAGTTGATATTCAAAATCATTGCAGGCCCGTAAATGACACCTGCCCTGAAAACAAATGCTGGGGTCACATATCGACCAAAAATTTCAAAGGACGTCCATATTTCAAAACGACCATTTCAAAAGGCATATTTTATGCACATTAGTTTTCTGCTTCTTTTTCTTTCTTTCCTTTTTGGTTAAAAAAACGGGAATGGAAAAAGGCATCCCTCAGAAGGGGCGAAAAGTTGCAAACGAATCAATGGACAAAGGTTTAATCTCCAATATATATAAACAGCTCATGCAGCTTAATATTAAAAAAAACAAACAACCCAATACAAAAATGGGCAGAAGATCTAAAGATACGTTTCTTCAAAGAAGACACAGAGATGGCCAAGACGCACATGAAAAGCTGCTCAACAGCACTAATTATTAGAGAAATGCAAATCAAAACTACAATGAGGTATCACCTCACACTGTTAGAATCGGCATCATCAGAAAATCTACAGACAACAAATTCTGGGGAGGGTGTGGACAAAAGGAGCCCTCTTCCACTATTGGTGGGAATGTAAATTGATACAGTCACTATGGAGAACAGTATGGAGTTTCGTTAAAAAAAAAACTAGAAATAGAATTACCATCTGATCCAGCAATCCCACTTCTGGGCATATACCCAAAGAACACCATAAATCAAAAAGGCACATTCACCACAATGTTCATTGCAGCACTATTTACAATAGCCAGGTAATGGAAGCAACCTAAATGCCCACAGACAGATGAATGGATAAAGATGTGGTACATGTATAAAATGGAATATTACTCAGCCATAAAACGGAATGAAACTGGGTCATTTGTAGAGACATCGATGGATCTAGAGACTGTCATACAGAATGAAGTCAGTCAGAAAGAGGAAAACAAATATTGTATATTAATGCATATATGTGGAACCTAAAAACTGGTACAGATGAACTGGTTTGCAGGGAAGAAATAGAGACAGAGGTAGAGAACAAACGTATGGACACCAAGTGTGGGAAGCCATGGTGTGGTGGTGGTGGGATGAGTTGGGAGATTGGGATTGACCTGCATACATGTATATGCATAAAATACATAACTAATAATAACCTGCTGTATAAAAAAATAAATAAAATTAAATTTCAAAATTAAAAAAAATAATATTTAAAAATAATACAGAAAAAAGTTCTTCCCTTCACACAGATGTATTTACAGGAATGAATTATTTCCATGCTTATATCTATAAATACATAAAAGAGGAATAAAATCTAACTTGAACCATAAAAGAAAAAAAAAAACCTGAACCCACCAGTTATACAGAGGAAAACCCTATCAGGGCACTTGCTCCAGCGGTAAACAATTCTGAAATGGGTCTGAGGTGGGGAATCATCTCCCATACAGCCAGCAACCCACACCCCACGCAAGGAGCGTCCTCATTGCAAAGCTGGGGGATCGTGCAGAGGCATCTCTGAATAAAGGTGAGCTGAGCCCCAGGCCAGCTGCTGCTGAACTGTTCCCACCCTTCCCAGGTAAAACACCTGAATATGTACAAGGGCTTGAAAGACTAGAGGAAGGGCCATGGAGCCACACCAGCAACAGCACGCAGGCCAACTTGGTGCCTGCAGGCCAGCCAGGGTGGTCCTGCCCCCGGGCGCTCTTCCGGAAGCTTTCCATTGTCCTGCCTGAGATACCCCACCTGTCCCGGCCCCCACTGCTTTTTTCCTTCCTCACCTCTGTCCGGAGAGAAATTCCAGCGGAAGGTATGGGTGACACATCCCCTTCTTTACAGGTGGCAGCCTGGCAACTCCTGCAGAAAGGCCAGCAGAACCCCACTCACACCGGGCCACCAACAAAGCTGTGGCCCCTCATTCCCTCCCACCAGCACCGCCCCGAGACTGCTGACGGGGCAGAGAATATGGAGTCAGGAACAGCTTCAGGGGCTATTGCTGCCTGGAGCGCTGTTTATATTGACCTCAACCAGGCACACCTGGGGAGGGCTGGGCGGCAGGGTAAGGCTGCCCAGGTCAGCTAATCCACAACACTCAGGCAATCACATTGTTGAAAACGGACCTCGCTAAGGCAGAAGAGAAGCCAAGGAAAAAAAGAACACAATGCCATTTGCACCACCGTAGATGAGTCTAGAGGTAATCACGTGACTTGCAGTAAGTCAGAAAGTGAAAGACACATATCATATCATATCACTTATAGGTGTTACCTAAAAATGGATACCAGGGCAGATATTTCCACCGAGAAGGGCAATCAGAGATTCATTAAACAAACTTATGGTTCACCAATGGAAAGGTGTGAGGATTGGTTTCATTACGATATCGGGGTTAACAGACTTATACAAACACAGGTGACATATATAATCACCAAAGACCTACGGAATACCAAAAGACTACTCAACATTCTGTCATAACGTACATGAGAAAAGGATCCCAGGAAAAACAGACATGTGTATATGTGTAAAAGAACCAACCACATCTTCCACACCTCCAACAATCAAACTTGCTGTAATAAAAAATAAAAATTAAATTAAAAACACGAACAAGAAGTAGGGAGACAAACTTGAGGGGCTTTCTCCTGGCACATTCCATTCTAAATTCCAATCTAGAACACGACTTCCATTGAGGCTCTCTTGCCCTAGTAACCAGAATTGGTAAGGGAGAACTGCTGCCACCTTGTGGCCGTTTCACACAACAGCAGCTTTAATCCCAGCGCTAATGGTCAGTTGATATTCAAAATCATTGCAGGCCCGTAAATGACACCTGCCCTGAAAACAAATGCTGGGGTCACATATCGACCAAAAATTTCAAAGGACGTCCATATTTCAAAACGACCATTTCAAAAGGCATATTTTATGCACATTAGTTTTCTGCTTCTTTTTCTTTCTTTCCTTTTTGGTTAAAAAAACGGGAATGGAAAAAGGCATCCCTCAGAAGGGGCGAAAAGTTGCAAACGAATCAATGGACAAAGGTTTAATCTCCAATATATATAAACAGCTCATGCAGCTTAATATTAAAAAAAACAAACAACCCAATACAAAAATGGGCAGAAGATCTAAAGATACGTTTCTTCAAAGAAGACACAGAGATGGCCAAGACGCACATGAAAAGCTGCTCAACAGCACTAATTATTAGAGAAATGCAAATCAAAACTACAATGAGGTATCACCTCACACTGTTAGAATCGGCATCATCAGAAAATCTACAGACAACAAATTCTGGGGAGGGTGTGGACAAAAGGAGCCCTCTTCCACTATTGGTGGGAATGTAAATTGATACAGTCACTATGGAGAACAGTATGGAGTTTCGTTAAAAAAAAAACTAGAAATAGAATTACCATCTGATCCAGCAATCCCACTTCTGGGCATATACCCAAAGAACACCATAAATCAAAAAGGCACATTCACCACAATGTTCATTGCAGCACTATTTACAATAGCCAGGTAATGGAAGCAACCTAAATGCCCACAGACAGATGAATGGATAAAGATGTGGTACATGTATAAAATGGAATATTACTCAGCCATAAAACGGAATGAAACTGGGTCATTTGTAGAGACATCGATGGATCTAGAGACTGTCATACAGAATGAAGTCAGTCAGAAAGAGGAAAACAAATATTGTATATTAATGCATATATGTGGAACCTAAAAACTGGTACAGATGAACTGGTTTGCAGGGAAGAAATAGAGACAGAGGTAGAGAACAAACGTATGGACACCAAGTGTGGGAAGCCATGGTGTGGTGGTGGTGGGATGAGTTGGGAGATTGGGATTGACCTGCATACATGTATATGCATAAAATACATAACTAATAATAACCTGCTGTATAAAAAAATAAATAAAATTAAATTTCAAAATTAAAAAAAATAATATTTAAAAATAATACAGAAAAAAGTTCTTCCCTTCACACAGATGTATTTACAGGAATGAATTATTTCCATGCTTATATCTATAAATACATAAAAGAGGAATAAAATCTAACTTGAACCATAAAAGAAAAAAAAAAACCTGAACCCACCAGTTATACAGAGGAAAACCCTATCAGGGCACTTGCTCCAGCGGTAAACAATTCTGAAATGGGTCTGAGGTGGGGAATCATCTCCCATACAGCCAGCAACCCACACCCCACGCAAGGAGCGTCCTCATTGCAAAGCTGGGGGATCGTGCAGAGGCATCTCTGAATAAAGGTGAGCTGAGCCCCAGGCCAGCTGCTGCTGAACTGTTCCCACCCTTCCCAGGTAAAACACCTGAATATGTACAAGGGCTTGAAAGACTAGAGGAAGGGCCATGGAGCCACACCAGCAACAGCACGCAGGCCAACTTGGTGCCTGCAGGCCAGCCAGGGTGGTCCTGCCCCCGGGCGCTCATCGGGAAGCTTTCCATTGTCCTGCCTGAGATACCCCACCTGTCCCGGCCCCCACTGCTTTTTTCCTTCCTCACCTCTGTCCGGAGAGAAATTCCAGCGGAAGGTATGGGTGACACATCCTCTTCTTTACAGGTGGCAGCCTGGCAACTCCTGCAGAAAGGCCAGCAGAACCCCACTCACACCGGGCCACCAACAAAGCTGTGGCCCCTCATTCCCTCCCACCAGCACCGCCCCGAGACTGCTGACGGGGCAGAGAATATGGAGTCAGGAACAGCTTCAGGGGCTATTGCTGCCTGGAGCGCTGTTTATATTGACCTCAACCAGGCACACCTGGGGAGGGCTGGGCGGCAGGGTAAGGCTGCCCAGGTCAGCTAATCCACAACACTCAGGCAATCACATTGTTGAAAACGGACCTCGCTAAGGCAGAAGAGAAGCCAAGGAAAAAAAGAACACAATGCCATTTGCACCACCGTAGATGAGTCTAGAGGTAATCACGTGACTTGCAGTAAGTCAGAAAGTGAAAGACACATATCATATCATATCACTTATAGGTGTTACCTAAAAATGGATACCAGGGCAGATATTTCCACCGAGAAGGGCAATCAGAGATTCATTAAACAAACTTATGGTTCACCAATGGAAAGGTGTGAGGATTGGTTTCATTACGATATCGGGGTTAACAGACTTATACAAACACAGGTGACATATATAATCACCAAAGACCTACGGAATACCAAAAGACTACTCAACATTCTGTCATAACGTACATGAGAAAAGGATCCCAGGAAAAACAGACATGTGTATATGTGTAAAAGAACCAACCACATCTTCCACACCTCCAACAATCAAACTTGCTGTAATAAAAAATAAAAATTAAATTAAAAACACGAACAAGAAGTAGGGAGACAAACTTGAGGGGCTTTCTCCTGGCACATTCCATTCTAAATTCCAATCTAGAACACGACTTCCATTGAGGCTCTCTTGCCCTAGTAACCAGAATTGGTAAGGGAGAACTGCTGCCACCTTGTGGCCGTTTCACACAACAGCAGCTTTAATCCCAGCGCTAATGGTCAGTTGATATTCAAAATCATTGCAGGCCCGTAAATGACACCTGCCCTGAAAACAAATGCTGGGGTCACATATCGACCAAAAATTTCAAAGGACGTCCATATTTCAAAACGACCATTTCAAAAGGCATATTTTATGCACATTAGTTTTCTGCTTCTTTTTCTTTCTTTCCTTTTTGGTTAAAAAAACGGGAATGGAAAAAGGCATCCCTCAGAAGGGGCGAAAAGTTGCAAACGAATCAATGGACAAAGGTTTAATCTCCAATATATATAAACAGCTCATGCAGCTTAATATTAAAAAAAACAAACAACCCAATACAAAAATGGGCAGAAGATCTAAAGATACGTTTCTTCAAAGAAGACACAGAGATGGCCAAGACGCACATGAAAAGCTGCTCAACAGCACTAATTATTAGAGAAATGCAAATCAAAACTACAATGAGGTATCACCTCACACTGTTAGAATCGGCATCATCAGAAAATCTACAGACAACAAATTCTGGGGAGGGTGTGGACAAAAGGAGCCCTCTTCCACTATTGGTGGGAATGTAAATTGATACAGTCACTATGGAGAACAGTATGGAGTTTCGTTAAAAAAAAAACTAGAAATAGAATTACCATCTGATCCAGCAATCCCACTTCTGGGCATATACCCAAAGAACACCATAAATCAAAAAGGCACATTCACCACAATGTTCATTGCAGCACTATTTACAATAGCCAGGTAATGGAAGCAACCTAAATGCCCACAGACAGATGAATGGATAAAGATGTGGTACATGTATAAAATGGAATATTACTCAGCCATAAAACGGAATGAAACTGGGTCATTTGTAGAGACATCGATGGATCTAGAGACTGTCATACAGAATGAAGTCAGTCAGAAAGAGGAAAACAAATATTGTATATTAATGCATATATGTGGAACCTAAAAACTGGTACAGATGAACTGGTTTGCAGGGAAGAAATAGAGACAGAGGTAGAGAACAAACGTATGGACACCAAGTGTGGGAAGCCATGGTGTGGTGGTGGTGGGATGAGTTGGGAGATTGGGATTGACCTGCATACATGTATATGCATAAAATACATAACTAATAATAACCTGCTGTATAAAAAAATAAATAAAATTAAATTTCAAAATTAAAAAAAATAATATTTAAAAATAATACAGAAAAAAGTTCTTCCCTTCACACAGATGTATTTACAGGAATGAATTATTTCCATGCTTATATCTATAAATACATAAAAGAGGAATAAAATCTAACTTGAACCATAAAAGAAAAAAAAAAACCTGAACCCACCAGTTATACAGAGGAAAACCCTATCAGGGCACTTGCTCCAGCGGTAAACAATTCTGAAATGGGTCTGAGGTGGGGAATCATCTCCCATACAGCCAGCAACCCACACCCCACGCAAGGAGCGTCCTCATTGCAAAGCTGGGGGATCGTGCAGAGGCATCTCTGAATAAAGGTGAGCTGAGCCCCAGGCCAGCTGCTGCTGAACTGTTCCCACCCTTCCCAGGTAAAACACCTGAATATGTACAAGGGCTTGAAAGACTAGAGGAAGGGCCATGGAGCCACACCAGCAACAGCACGCAGGCCAACTTGGTGCCTGCAGGCCAGCCAGGGTGGTCCTGCCCCCGGGCGCTCATCGGGAAGCTTTCCATTGTCCTGCCTGAGATACCCCACCTCTCCCGGCCCCCACTGCTTTTTTCCTTCCTCACCTCTGTCCGGAGAGAAATTCCAGCGGAAGGTATGGGTGACACATCCTCTTCTTTACAGGTGGCAGCCTGGCAACTCCTGCAGAAAGGCCAGCAGAACCCCACTCACACCGGGCCACCAACAAAGCTGTGGCCCCTCATTCCCTCCCACCAGCACCGCCCCGAGACTGCTGACGGGGCAGAGAATATGGAGTCAGGAACAGCTTCAGGGGCTATTGCTGCCTGGAGCGCTGTTTATATTGACCTCAACCAGGCACACCTGGGGAGGGCTGGGCGGCAGGGTAAGGCTGCCCAGGTCAGCTAATCCACAACACTCAGGCAATCACATTGTTGAAAACGGACCTCGCTAAGGCAGAAGAGAAGCCAAGGAAAAAAAGAACACAATGCCATTTGCACCACCGTAGATGAGTCTAGAGGTAATCACGTGACTTGCAGTAAGTCAGAAAGTGAAAGACACATATCATATCATATCACTTATAGGTGTTACCTAAAAATGGATACCAGGGCAGATATTTCCACCGAGAAGGGCAATCAGAGATTCATTAAACAAACTTATGGTTCACCAATGGAAAGGTGTGAGGATTGGTTTCATTACGATATCGGGGTTAACAGACTTATACAAACACAGGTGACATATATAATCACCAAAGACCTACGGAATACCAAAAGACTACTCAACATTCTGTCATAACGTACATGAGAAAAGGATCCCAGGAAAAACAGACATGTGTATATGTGTAAAAGAACCAACCACATCTTCCACACCTCCAACAATCAAACTTGCTGTAATAAAAAATAAAAATTAAATTAAAAACACGAACAAGAAGTAGGGAGACAAACTTGAGGGGCTTTCTCCTGGCACATTCCATTCTAAATTCCAATCTAGAACACGACTTCCATTGAGGCTCTCTTGCCCTAGTAACCAGAATTGGTAAGGGAGAACTGCTGCCACCTTGTGGCCGTTTCACACAACAGCAGCTTTAATCCCAGCGCTAATGGTCAGTTGATATTCAAAATCATTGCAGGCCCGTAAATGACACCTGCCCTGAAAACAAATGCTGGGGTCACATATCGACCAAAAATTTCAAAGGACGTCCATATTTCAAAACGACCATTTCAAAAGGCATATTTTATGCACATTAGTTTTCTGCTTCTTTTTCTTTCTTTCCTTTTTGGTTAAAAAAACGGGAATGGAAAAAGGCATCCCTCAGAAGGGGCGAAAAGTTGCAAACGAATCAATGGACAAAGGTTTAATCTCCAATATATATAAACAGCTCATGCAGCTTAATATTAAAAAAAACAAACAACCCAATACAAAAATGGGCAGAAGATCTAAAGATACGTTTCTTCAAAGAAGACACAGAGATGGCCAAGACGCACATGAAAAGCTGCTCAACAGCACTAATTATTAGAGAAATGCAAATCAAAACTACAATGAGGTATCACCTCACACTGTTAGAATCGGCATCATCAGAAAATCTACAGACAACAAATTCTGGGGAGGGTGTGGACAAAAGGAGCCCTCTTCCACTATTGGTGGGAATGTAAATTGATACAGTCACTATGGAGAACAGTATGGAGTTTCGTTAAAAAAAAAACTAGAAATAGAATTACCATCTGATCCAGCAATCCCACTTCTGGGCATATACCCAAAGAACACCATAAATCAAAAAGGCACATTCACCACAATGTTCATTGCAGCACTATTTACAATAGCCAGGTAATGGAAGCAACCTAAATGCCCACAGACAGATGAATGGATAAAGATGTGGTACATGTATAAAATGGAATATTACTCAGCCATAAAACGGAATGAAACTGGGTCATTTGTAGAGACATCGATGGATCTAGAGACTGTCATACAGAATGAAGTCAGTCAGAAAGAGGAAAACAAATATTGTATATTAATGCATATATGTGGAACCTAAAAACTGGTACAGATGAACTGGTTTGCAGGGAAGAAATAGAGACAGAGGTAGAGAACAAACGTATGGACACCAAGTGTGGGAAGCCATGGTGTGGTGGTGGTGGGATGAGTTGGGAGATTGGGATTGACCTGCATACATGTATATGCATAAAATACATAACTAATAATAACCTGCTGTATAAAAAAATAAATAAAATTAAATTTCAAAATTAAAAAAAATAATATTTAAAAATAATACAGAAAAAAGTTCTTCCCTTCACACAGATGTATTTACAGGAATGAATTATTTCCATGCTTATATCTATAAATACATAAAAGAGGAATAAAATCTAACTTGAACCATAAAAGAAAAAAAAAAACCTGAACCCACCAGTTATACAGAGGAAAACCCTATCAGGGCACTTGCTCCAGCGGTAAACAATTCTGAAATGGGTCTGAGGTGGGGAATCATCTCCCATACAGCCAGCAACCCACACCCCACGCAAGGAGCGTCCTCATTGCAAAGCTGGGGGATCGTGCAGAGGCATCTCTGAATAAAGGTGAGCTGAGCCCCAGGCCAGCTGCTGCTGAACTGTTCCCACCCTTCCCAGGTAAAACACCTGAATATGTACAAGGGCTTGAAAGACTAGAGGAAGGGCCATGGAGCCACACCAGCAACAGCACGCAGGCCAACTTGGTGCCTGCAGGCCAGCCAGGGTGGTCCTGCCCCCGGGCGCTCTTCCGGAAGCTTTCCATTGTCCTGCCTGAGATACCCCACCTGTCCCGGCCCCCACTGCTTTTTTCCTTCCTCACCTCTGTCTGGAGAGAAATTCCAGCGGAAGGTATGGGTGACACATCCTCTTCTTTACAGGTGGCAGCCTGGCAACTCCTGCAGAAAGGCCAGCAGAACCCCACTCACACCGGGCCACCAACAAAGCTGTGGCCCCTCATTCCCTCCCACCAGCACCGCCCCGAGACTGCTGACGGGGCAGAGAATATGGAGTCAGGAACAGCTTCAGGGGCTATTGCTGCCTGGAGCGCTGTTTATATTGACCTCAACCAGGCACACCTGGGGAGGGCTGGGCGGCAGGGTAAGGCTGCCCAGGTCAGCTAATCCACAACACTCAGGCAATCACATTGTTGAAAACGGACCTCGCTAAGGCAGAAGAGAAGCCAAGGAAAAAAAGAACACAATGCCATTTGCACCACCGTAGATGAGTCTAGAGGTAATCACGTGACTTGCAGTAAGTCAGAAAGTGAAAGACACATATCATATCATATCACTTATAGGTGTTACCTAAAAATGGATACCAGGGCAGATATTTCCACCGAGAAGGGCAATCAGAGATTCATTAAACAAACTTATGGTTCACCAATGGAAAGGTGTGAGGATTGGTTTCATTACGATATCGGGGTTAACAGACTTATACAAACACAGGTGACATATATAATCACCAAAGACCTACGGAATACCAAAAGACTCCTCAACATTCTGTCATAACGTACAT
Source organism: Mesoplodon bidens (assembly GCF_964165515.1). Taxonomy (NCBI): domain Eukaryota; kingdom Metazoa; phylum Chordata; class Mammalia; order Artiodactyla; family Ziphiidae; genus Mesoplodon; species Mesoplodon bidens. Next base: position 1,835,158 of record NW_027671580.1, on the reverse strand, counting down.
GAGAAAAGGATCCCAGGAAAAACAGACATGTGTATATGTGTAAAAGAACCAACCACATCTTCCACACCTCCAACAATCAAACTTGCTGTAATAAAAAATAAAAATTAAATTAAAAACACGAACAAGAAGTAGGGAGACAAACTTGAGGGGCTTTCTCCTGGCACATTCCATTCTAAATTCCAATCTAGAACACGACTTCCATTGAGGCTCTCTTGCCCTAGTAACCAGAATTGGTAAGGGAGAACTGCTGCCACCTTGTGGCCGTTTCACACAACAGCAGCTTTAATCCCAGCGCTAATGGTCAGTTGATATTCAAAATCATTGCAGGCCCGTAAATGACACCTGCCCTGAAAACAAATGCTGGGGTCACATATCGACCAAAAATTTCAAAGGACGTCCATATTTCAAAACGACCATTTCAAAAGGCATATTTTATGCACATTAGTTTTCTGCTTCTTTTTCTTTCTTTCCTTTTTGGTTAAAAAAACGGGAATGGAAAAAGGCATCCCTCAGAAGGGGCGAAAAGTTGCAAACGAATCAATGGACAAAGGTTTAATCTCCAATATATATAAACAGCTCATGCAGCTTAATATTTAAAAAAACAAACAACCCAATACAAAAATGGGCAGAAGATCTAAAGATACGTTTCTTCAAAGAAGACACAGAGATGGCCAAGACGCACATGAAAAGCTGCTCAACAGCACTAATTATTAGAGAAATGCAAATCAAAACTACAATGAGGTATCACCTCACACTGTTAGAATCGGCATCATCAGAAAATCTACAGACAACAAATTCTGGGGAGGGTGTGGACAAAAGGAGCCCTCTTCCACTATTGGTGGGAATGTAAATTGATACAGTCACTATGGAGAACAGTATGGAGTTTCGTTAAAAAAAAAACTAGAAATAGAATTACCATCTGATCCAGCAATCCCACTTCTGGGCATATACCCAAAGAACACCATAAATCAAAAAGGCACATTCACCACAATGTTCATTGCAGCACTATTTACAATAGCCAGGTAATGGAAGCAACCTAAATGCCCACAGACAGATGAATGGATAAAGATGTGGTACATGTATAAAATGGAATATTACTCAGCCATAAAACGGAATGAAACTGGGTCATTTGTAGAGACATCGATGGATCTAGAGACTGTCATACAGAATGAAGTCAGTCAGAAAGAGGAAAACAAATATTGTATATTAATGCATATATGTGGAACCTAAAAACTGGTACAGATGAACTGGTTTGCAGGGAAGAAATAGAGACAGAGGTAGAGAACAAACGTATGGACACCAAGTGTGGGAAGCCATGGTGTGGTGGTGGTGGGATGAGTTGGGAGATTGGGATTGACCTGCATACATGTATATGCATAAAATACATAACTAATAATAACCTGCTGTATAAAAAAATAAATAAAATTAAATTTCAAAATTAAAAAAAATAATATTTAAAAATAATACAGAAAAAAGTTCTTCCCTTCACACAGATGTATTTACAGGAATGAATTATTTCCATGCTTATATCTATAAATACATAAAAGAGGAATAAAATCTAACTTGAACCATAAAAGAAAAAAAAAAACCTGAACCCACCAGTTATACAGAGGAAAACCCTATCAGGGCACTTGCTCCAGCGGTAAACAATTCTGAAATGGGTCTGAGGTGGGGAATCATCTCCCATACAGCCAGCAACCCACACCCCACGCAAGGAGCGTCCTCATTGCAAAGCTGGGGGATCGTGCAGAGGCATCTCTGAATAAAGGTGAGCTGAGCCCCAGGCCAGCTGCTGCTGAACTGTTCCCACCCTTCCCAGGTAAAACACCTGAATATGTACAAGGGCTTGAAAGACTAGAGGAAGGGCCATGGAGCCACACCAGCAACAGCACGCAGGCCAACTTGGTGCCTGCAGGCCAGCCAGGGTGGTCCTGCCCCCGGGCGCTCTTCCGGAAGCTTTCCATTGTCCTGCCTGAGATACCCCACCTGTCCCGGCCCCCACTGCTTTTTTCCTTCCTCACCTCTGTCCGGAGAGAAATTCCAGCGGAAGGTATGGGTGACACATCCTCTTCTTTACAGGTGGCAGCCTGGCAACTCCTGCAGAAAGGCCAGCAGAACCCCACTCACACCGGGCCACCAACAAAGCTGTGGCCCCTCATTCCCTCCCACCAGCACCGCCCCGAGACTGCTGACGGGGCAGAGAATATGGAGTCAGGAACAGCTTCAGGGGCTATTGCTGCCTGGAGCGCTGTTTATATTGACCTCAACCAGGCACACCTGGGGAGGGCTGGGCGGCAGGGTAAGGCTGCCCAGGTCAGCTAATCCACAACACTCAGGCAATCACATTGTTGAAAACGGACCTCGCTAAGGCAGAAGAGAAGCCAAGGAAAAAAAGAACACAATGCCATTTGCACCACCGTAGATGAGTCTAGAGGTAATCACGTGACTTGCAGTAAGTCAGAAAGTGAAAGACACATATCATATCATATCACTTATAGGTGTTACCTAAAAATGGATACCAGGGCAGATATTTCCACCGAGAAGGGCAATCAGAGATTCATTAAACAAACTTATGGTTCACCAATGGAAAGGTGTGAGGATTGGTTTCATTACGATATCGGGGTTAACAGACTTATACAAACACAGGTGACATATATAATCACCAAAGACCTACGGAATACCAAAAGACTCCTCAACATTCTGTCATAACGTACATGAGAAAAGGATCCCAGGAAAAACAGACATGTGTATATGTGTAAAAGAACCAACCACATCTTCCACACCTCCAACAAGCCAAACATTGTAATCAAACTTGCTGTAATAAAAAATAAAAATTAAATTAAAAACACGAACAAGAAGTAGGGAGACAAACTTGAGGGGCTTTCTCCTGGCACATTCCATTCTAAATTCCAATCTAGAACACGACTTCCATTGAGGCTCTCTTGCCCTAGTAACCAGAATTGGTAAGGGAGAACTGCTGCCACCTTGTGGCCGTTTCACACAACAGCAGCTTTAATCCCAGCGCTAATGGTCAGTTGATATTCAAAATCATTGCAGGCCCGTAAATGACACCTGCCCTGAAAACAAATGCTGGGGTCACATATCGACCAAAAATTTCAAAGGACGTCCATATTTCAAAACGACCATTTCAAAAGGCATATTTTATGCACATTAGTTTTCTGCTTCTTTTTCTTTCTTTCCTTTTTGGTTAAAAAAACGGGAATGGAAAAAGGCATCCCTCAGAAGGGGCGAAAAGTTGCAAACGAATCAATGGACAAAGGTTTAATCTCCAATATATATAAACAGCTCATGCAGCTTAATATTTAAAAAAACAAACAACCCAATACAAAAATGGGCAGAAGATCTAAAGATACGTTTCTTCAAAGAAGACACAGAGATGGCCAAGACGCACATGAAAAGCTGCTCAACAGCACTAATTATTAGAGAAATGCAAATCAAAACTACAATGAGGTATCACCTCACACTGTTAGAATCGGCATCATCAGAAAATCTACAGACAACAAATTCTGGGGAGGGTGTGGACAAAAGGAGCCCTCTTCCACTATTGGTGGGAATGTAAATTGATACAGTCACTATGGAGAACAGTATGGAGTTTCGTTAAAAAAAAAACTAGAAATAGAATTACCATCTGATCCAGCAATCCCACTTCTGGGCATATACCCAAAGAACACCATAAATCAAAAAGGCACATTCACCACAATGTTCATTGCAGCACTATTTACAATAGCCAGGTAATGGAAGCAACCTAAATGCCCACAGACAGATGAATGGATAAAGATGTGGTACATGTATAAAATGGAATATTACTCAGCCATAAAACGGAATGAAACTGGGTCATTTGTAGAGACATCGATGGATCTAGAGACTGTCATACAGAATGAAGTCAGTCAGAAAGAGGAAAACAAATATTGTATATTAATGCATATATGTGGAACCTAAAAACTGGTACAGATGAACTGGTTTGCAGGGAAGAAATAGAGACAGAGGTAGAGAACAAACGTATGGACACCAAGTGTGGGAAGCCATGGTGTGGTGGTGGTGGGATGAGTTGGGAGATTGGGATTGACCTGCATACATGTATATGCATAAAATACATAACTAATAATAACCTGCTGTATAAAAAAATAAATAAAATTAAATTTCAAAATTAAAAAAAATAATATTTAAAAATAATACAGAAAAAAGTTCTTCCCTTCACACAGATGTATTTACAGGAATGAATTATTTCCATGCTTATATCTATAAATACATAAAAGAGGAATAAAATCTAACTTGAACCATAAAAGAAAAAAAAAAACCTGAACCCACCAGTTATACAGAGGAAAACCCTATCAGGGCACTTGCTCCAGCGGTAAACAATTCTGAAATGGGTCTGAGGTGGGGAATCATCTCCCATACAGCCAGCAACCCACACCCCACGCAAGGAGCGTCCTCATTGCAAAGCTGGGGGATCGTGCAGAGGCATCTCTGAATAAAGGTGAGCTGAGCCCCAGGCCAGCTGCTGCTGAACTGTTCCCACCCTTCCCAGGTAAAACACCTGAATATGTACAAGGGCTTGAAAGACTAGAGGAAGGGCCATGGAGCCACACCAGCAACAGCACGCAGGCCAACTTGGTGCCTGCAGGCCAGCCAGGGTGGTCCTGCCCCCGGGCGCTCTTCCGGAAGCTTTCCATTGTCCTGCCTGAGATACCCCACCTGTCCCGGCCCCCACTGCTTTTTTCCTTCCTCACCTCTGTCTGGAGAGAAATTCCAGCGGAAGGTATGGGTGACACATCCTCTTCTTTACAGGTGGCAGCCTGGCAACTCCTGCAGAAAGGCCAGCAGAACCCCACTCACACCGGGCCACCAACAAAGCTGTGGCCCCTCATTCCCTCCCACCAGCACCGCCCCGAGACTGCTGACGGGGCAGAGAATATGGAGTCAGGAACAGCTTCAGGGGCTATTGCTGCCTGGAGCGCTGTTTATATTGACCTCAACCAGGCACACCTGGGGAGGGCTGGGCGGCAGGGTAAGGCTGCCCAGGTCAGCTAATCCACAACACTCAGGCAATCACATTGTTGAAAACGGACCTCGCTAAGGCAGAAGAGAAGCCAAGGAAAAAAAGAACACAATGCCATTTGCACCACCGTAGATGAGTCTAGAGGTAATCACGTGACTTGCAGTAAGTCAGAAAGTGAAAGACACATATCATATCATATCACTTATAGGTGTTACCTAAAAATGGATACCAGGGCAGATATTTCCACCGAGAAGGGCAATCAGAGATTCATTAAACAAACTTATGGTTCACCAATGGAAAGGTGTGAGGATTGGTTTCATTACGATATCGGGGTTAACAGACTTATACAAACACAGGTGACATATATAATCACCAAAGACCTACGGAATACCAAAAGACTCCTCAACATTCTGTCATAACGTACATGAGAAAAGGATCCCAGGAAAAACAGACATGTGTATATGTGTAAAAGAACCAACCACATCTTCCACACCTCCAACAAGCCAAACATTGTAATCAAACTTGCTGTAATAAAAAATAAAAATTAAATTAAAAACACGAACAAGAAGTAGGGAGACAAACTTGAGGGGCTTTCTCCTGGCACATTCCATTCTAAATTCCAATCTAGAACACGACTTCCATTGAGGCTCTCTTGCCCTAGTAACCAGAATTGGTAAGGGAGAACTGCTGCCACCTTGTGGGCGTTTCACACAACAGCAGCTTTAATCCCAGCGCTAATGGTCAGTTGATATTCAAAATCATTGCAGGCCCGTAAATGACACCTGCCCTGAAAACAAATGCTGGGGTCACATATCGACCAAAAATTTCAAAGGACGTCCATATTTCAAAACGACCATTTCAAAAGGCATATTTTATGCACATTAGTTTTCTGCTTCTTTTTCTTTCTTTCCTTTTTGGTTAAAAAAACGGGAATGGAAAAAGGCATCCCTCAGAAGGGGCGAAAAGTTGCAAACGAATCAATGGACAAAGGTTTAATCTCCAATATATATAAACAGCTCATGCAGCTTAATATTAAAAAAAACAAACAACCCAATACAAAAATGGGCAGAAGATCTAAAGATACGTTTCTTCAAAGAAGACACAGAGATGGCCAAGACGCACATGAAAAGCTGCTCAACAGCACTAATTATTAGAGAAATGCAAATCAAAACTACAATGAGGTATCACCTCACACTGTTAGAATCGGCATCATCAGAAAATCTACAGACAACAAATTCTGGGGAGGGTGTGGACAAAAGGAGCCCTCTTCCACTATTGGTGGGAATGTAAATTGATACAGTCACTATGGAGAACAGTATGGAGTTTCGTTAAAAAAAAAACTAGAAATAGAATTACCATCTGATCCAGCAATCCCACTTCTGGGCATATACCCAAAGAACACCATAAATCAAAAAGGCACATTCACCACAATGTTCATTGCAGCACTATTTACAATAGCCAGGTAATGGAAGCAACCTAAATGCCCACAGACAGATGAATGGATAAAGATGTGGTACATGTATAAAATGGAATATTACTCAGCCATAAAACGGAATGAAACTGGGTCATTTGTAGAGACATCGATGGATCTAGAGACTGTCATACAGAATGAAGTCAGTCAGAAAGAGGAAAACAAATATTGTATATTAATGCATATATGTGGAACCTAAAAACTGGTACAGATGAACTGGTTTGCAGGGAAGAAATAGAGACAGAGGTAGAGAACAAACGTATGGACACCAAGTGTGGGAAGCCATGGTGTGGTGGTGGTGGGATGAGTTGGGAGATTGGGATTGACCTGCATACATGTATATGCATAAAATACATAACTAATAATAACCTGCTGTATAAAAAAATAAATAAAATTAAATTTCAAAATTAAAAAAAATAATATTTAAAAATAATACAGAAAAAAGTTCTTCCCTTCACACAGATGTATTTACAGGAATGAATTATTTCCATGCTTATATCTATAAATACATAAAAGAGGAATAAAATCTAACTTGAACCATAAAAGAAAAAAAAAAACCTGAACCCACCAGTTATACAGAGGAAAACCCTATCAGGGCACTTGCTCCAGCGGTAAACAATTCTGAAATGGGTCTGAGGTGGGGAATCATCTCCCATACAGCCAGCAACCCACACCCCACGCAAGGAGCGTCCTCATTGCAAAGCTGGGGGATCGTGCAGAGGCATCTCTGAATAAAGGTGAGCTGAGCCCCAGGCCAGCTGCTGCTGAACTGTTCCCACCCTTCCCAGGTAAAACACCTGAATATGTACAAGGGCTTGAAAGACTAGAGGAAGGGCCATGGAGCCACACCAGCAACAGCACGCAGGCCAACTTGGTGCCTGCAGGCCAGCCAGGGTGGTCCTGCCCCCGGGCGCTCTTCCGGAAGCTTTCCATTGTCCTGCCTGAGATACCCCACCTGTCCCGGCCCCCACTGCTTTTTTCCTTCCTCACCTCTGTCTGGAGAGAAATTCCAGCGGAAGGTATGGGTGACACATCCTCTTCTTTACAGGTGGCAGCCTGGCAACTCCTGCAGAAAGGCCAGCAGAACCCCACTCACACCGGGCCACCAACAAAGCTGTGGCCCCTCATTCCCTCCCACCAGCACCGCCCCGAGACTGCTGACGGGGCAGAGAATATGGAGTCAGGAACAGCTTCAGGGGCTATTGCTGCCTGGAGCGCTGTTTATATTGACCTCAACCAGGCACACCTGGGGAGGGCTGGGCGGCAGGGTAAGGCTGCCCAGGTCAGCTAATCCACAACACTCAGGCAATCACATTGTTGAAAACGGACCTCGCTAAGGCAGAAGAGAAGCCAAGGAAAAAAAGAACACAATGCCATTTGCACCACCGTAGATGAGTCTAGAGGTAATCACGTGACTTGCAGTAAGTCAGAAAGTGAAAGACACATATCATATCATATCACTTATAGGTGTTACCTAAAAATGGATACCAGGGCAGATATTTCCACCGAGAAGGGCAATCAGAGATTCATTAAACAAACTTATGGTTCACCAATGGAAAGGTGTGAGGATTGGTTTCATTACGATATCGGGGTTAACAGACTTATACAAACACAGGTGACATATATAATCACCAAAGACCTACGGAATACCAAAAGACTACTCAACATTCTGTCATAACGTACATGAGAAAAGGATCCCAGGAAAAACAGACATGTGTATATGTGTAAAAGAACCAACCACATCTTCCACACCTCCAACAATCAAACTTGCTGTAATAAAAAATAAAAATTAAATTAAAAACACGAACAAGAAGTAGGGAGACAAACTTGAGGGGCTTTCTCCTGGCACATTCCATTCTAAATTCCAATCTAGAACACGACTTCCATTGAGGCTCTCTTGCCCTAGTAACCAGAATTGGTAAGGGAGAACTGCTGCCACCTTGTGGCCGTTTCACACAACAGCAGCTTTAATCCCAGCGCTAATGGTCAGTTGATATTCAAAATCATTGCAGGCCCGTAAATGACACCTGCCCTGAAAACAAATGCTGGGGTCACATATCGACCAAAAATTTCAAAGGACGTCCATATTTCAAAACGACCATTTCAAAAGGCATATTTTATGCACATTAGTTTTCTGCTTCTTTTTCTTTCTTTCCTTTTTGGTTAAAAAAACGGGAATGGAAAAAGGCATCCCTCAGAAGGGGCGAAAAGTTGCAAACGAATCAATGGACAAAGGTTTAATCTCCAATATATATAAACAGCTCATGCAGCTTAATATTAAAAAAAACAAACAACCCAATACAAAAATGGGCAGAAGATCTAAAGATACGTTTCTTCAAAGAAGACACAGAGATGGCCAAGACGCACATGAAAAGCTGCTCAACAGCACTAATTATTAGAGAAATGCAAATCAAAACTACAATGAGGTATCACCTCACACTGTTAGAATCGGCATCATCAGAAAATCTACAGACAACAAATTCTGGGGAGGGTGTGGACAAAAGGAGCCCTCTTCCACTATTGGTGGGAATGTAAATTGATACAGTCACTATGGAGAACAGTATGGAGTTTCGTTAAAAAAAAAACTAGAAATAGAATTACCATCTGATCCAGCAATCCCACTTCTGGGCATATACCCAAAGAACACCATAAATCAAAAAGGCACATTCACCACAATGTTCATTGCAGCACTATTTACAATAGCCAGGTAATGGAAGCAACCTAAATGCCCACAGACAGATGAATGGATAAAGATGTGGTACATGTATAAAATGGAATATTACTCAGCCATAAAACGGAATGAAACTGGGTCATTTGTAGAGACATCGATGGATCTAGAGACTGTCATACAGAATGAAGTCAGTCAGAAAGAGGAAAACAAATATTGTATATTAATGCATATATGTGGAACCTAAAAACTGGTACAGATGAACTGGTTTGCAGGGAAGAAATAGAGACAGAGGTAGAGAACAAACGTATGGACACCAAGTGTGGGAAGCCATGGTGTGGTGGTGGTGGGATGAGTTGGGAGATTGGGATTGACCTGCATACATGTATATGCATAAAATACATAACTAATAATAACCTGCTGTATAAAAAAATAAATAAAATTAAATTTCAAAATTAAAAAAAATAATATTTAAAAATAATACAGAAAAAAGTTCTTCCCTTCACACAGATGTATTTACAGGAATGAATTATTTCCATGCTTATATCTATAAATACATAAAAGAGGAATAAAATCTAACTTGAACCATAAAAGAAAAAAAAAAACCTGAACCCACCAGTTATACAGAGGAAAACCCTATCAGGGCACTTGCTCCAGCGGTAAACAATTCTGAAATGGGTCTGAGGTGGGGAATCATCTCCCATACAGCCAGCAACCCACACCCCACGCAAGGAGCGTCCTCATTGCAAAGCTGGGGGATCGTGCAGAGGCATCTCTGAATAAAGGTGAGCTGAGCCCCAGGCCAGCTGCTGCTGAACTGTTCCCACCCTTCCCAGGTAAAACACCTGAATATGTACAAGGGCTTGAAAGACTAGAGGAAGGGCCATGGAGCCACACCAGCAACAGCACGCAGGCCAACTTGGTGCCTGCAGGCCAGCCAGGGTGGTCCTGCCCCCGGGCGCTCTTCCGGAAGCTTTCCATTGTCCTGCCTGAGATACCCCACCTGTCCCGGCCCCCACTGCTTTTTTCCTTCCTCACCTCTGTCCGGAGAGAAATTCCAGCGGAAGGTATGGGTGACACATCCTCTTCTTTACAGGTGGCAGCCTGGCAACTCCTGCAGAAAGGCCAGCAGAACCCCACTCACACCGGGCCACCAACAAAGCTGTGGCCCCTCATTCCCTCCCACCAGCACCGCCCCGAGACTGCTGACGGGGCAGAGAATATGGAGTCAGGAACAGCTTCAGGGGCTATTGCTGCCTGGAGCGCTGTTTATATTGACCTCAACCAGGCACACCTGGGGAGGGCTGGGCGGCAGGGTAAGGCTGCCCAGGTCAGCTAATCCACAACACTCAGGCAATCACATTGTTGAAAACGGACCTCGCTAAGGCAGAAGAGAAGCCAAGGAAAAAAAGAACACAATGCCATTTGCACCACCGTAGATGAGTCTAGAGGTAATCACGTGACTTGCAGTAAGTCAGAAAGTGAAAGACACATATCATATCATATCACTTATAGGTGTTACCTAAAAATGGATACCAGGGCAGATATTTCCACCGAGAAGGGCAATCAGAGATTCATTAAACAAACTTATGGTTCACCAATGGAAAGGTGTGAGGATTGGTTTCATTACGATATCGGGGTTAACAGACTTATACAAACACAGGTGACATATATAATCACCAAAGACCTACGGAATACCAAAAGACTACTCAACATTCTGTCATAACGTACATGAGAAAAGGATCCCAGGAAAAACAGACATGTGTATATGTGTAAAAGAACCAACCACATCTTCCACACCTCCAACAATCAAACTTGCTGTAATAAAAAATAAAAATTAAATTAAAAACACGAACAAGAAGTAGGGAGACAAACTTGAGGGGCTTTCTCCTGGCACATTCCATTCTAAATTCCAATCTAGAACACGACTTCCATTGAGGCTCTCTTGCCCTAGTAACCAGAATTGGTAAGGGAGAACTGCTGCCACCTTGTGGCCGTTTCACACAACAGCAGCTTTAATCCCAGCGCTAATGGTCAGTTGATATTCAAAATCATTGCAGGCCCGTAAATGACACCTGCCCTGAAAACAAATGCTGGGGTCACATATCGACCAAAAATTTCAAAGGACGTCCATATTTCAAAACGACCATTTCAAAAGGCATATTTTATGCACATTAGTTTTCTGCTTCTTTTTCTTTCTTTCCTTTTTGGTTAAAAAAACGGGAATGGAAAAAGGCATCCCTCAGAAGGGGCGAAAAGTTGCAAACGAATCAATGGACAAAGGTTTAATCTCCAATATATATAAACAGCTCATGCAGCTTAATATTAAAAAAAACAAACAACCCAATACAAAAATGGGCAGAAGATCTAAAGATACGTTTCTTCAAAGAAGACACAGAGATGGCCAAGACGCACATGAAAAGCTGCTCAACAGCACTAATTATTAGAGAAATGCAAATCAAAACTACAATGAGGTATCACCTCACACTGTTAGAATCGGCATCATCAGAAAATCTACAGACAACAAATTCTGGGGAGGGTGTGGACAAAAGGAGCCCTCTTCCACTATTGGTGGGAATGTAAATTGATACAGTCACTATGGAGAACAGTATGGAGTTTCGTTAAAAAAAAAACTAGAAATAGAATTACCATCTGATCCAGCAATCCCACTTCTGGGCATATACCCAAAGAACACCATAAATCAAAAAGGCACATTCACCACAATGTTCATTGCAGCACTATTTACAATAGCCAGGTAATGGAAGCAACCTAAATGCCCACAGACAGATGAATGGATAAAGATGTGGTACATGTATAAAATGGAATATTACTCAGCCATAAAACGGAATGAAACTGGGTCATTTGTAGAGACATCGATGGATCTAGAGACTGTCATACAGAATGAAGTCAGTCAGAAAGAGGAAAACAAATATTGTATATTAATGCATATATGTGGAACCTAAAAACTGGTACAGATGAACTGGTTTGCAGGGAAGAAATAGAGACAGAGGTAGAGAACAAACGTATGGACACCAAGTGTGGGAAGCCATGGTGTGGTGGTGGTGGGATGAGTTGGGAGATTGGGATTGACCTGCATACATGTATATGCATAAAATACATAACTAATAATAACCTGCTGTATAAAAAAATAAATAAAATTAAATTTCAAAATTAAAAAATATAATATTTAAAAATAATACAGAAAAAAGTTCTTCCCTTCACACAGATGTATTTACAGGAATGAATTATTTCCATGCTTATATCTATAAATACATAAAAGAGGAATAAAATCTAACTTGAACCATAAAAGAAAAAAAAAAACCTGAACCCACCAGTTATACAGAGGAAAACCCTATCAGGGCACTTGCTCCAGCGGTAAACAATTCTGAAATGGGTCTGAGGTGGGGAATCATCTCCCATACAGCCAGCAACCCACACCCCACGCAAGGAGCGTCCTCATTGCAAAGCTGGGGGATCGTGCAGAGGCATCTCTGAATAAAGGTGAGCTGAGCCCCAGGCCAGCTGCTGCTGAACTGTTCCCACCCTTCCCAGGTAAAACACCTGAATATGTACAAGGGCTTGAAAGACTAGAGGAAGGGCCATGGAGCCACACCAGCAACAGCACGCAGGCCAACTTGGTGCCTGCAGGCCAGCCAGGGTGGTCCTGCCCCCGGGCGCTCTTCCGGAAGCTTTCCATTGTCCTGCCTGAGATACCCCACCTGTCCCGGCCCCCACTGCTTTTTTCCTTCCTCACCTCTGTCCGGAGAGAAATTCCAGCGGAAGGTATGGGTGACACATCCTCTTCTTTACAGGTGGCAGCCTGGCAACTCCTGCAGAAAGGCCAGCAGAACCCCACTCACACCGGGCCACCAACAAAGCTGTGGCCCCTCATTCCCTCCCACCAGCACCGCCCCGAGACTGCTGACGGGGCAGAGAATATGGAGTCAGGAACAGCTTCAGGGGCTATTGATGCCTGGAGCGCTGTTTATATTGACCTCAACCAGGCACACCTGGGGAGGGCTGGGCGGCAGGGTAAGGCTGCCCAGGTCAGCTAATCCACAACACTCAGGCAATCACATTGTTGAAAACGGACCTCGCTAAGGCAGAAGAGAAGCCAAGGAAAAAAAGAACACAATGCCATTTGCACCACCGTAGATGAGTCTAGAGGTAATCACGTGACTTGCAGTAAGTCAGAAAGTGAAAGACACATATCATATCATATCACTTATAGGTGTTACCTAAAAATGGATACCAGGGCAGATATTTCCACCGAGAAGGGCAATCAGAGATTCATTAAACAAACTTATGGTTCACCAATGGAAAGGTGTGAGGATTGGTTTCATTACGATATCGGGGTTAACAGACTTATACAAACACAGGTGACATATATAATCACCAAAGACCTACGGAATACCAAAAGACTACTCAACATTCTGTCATAACGTACATGAGAAAAGGATCCCAGGAAAAACAGACATGTGTATATGTGTAAAAGAACCAACCACATCTTCCACACCTCCAACAATCAAACTTGCTGTAATAAAAAATAAAAATTAAATTAAAAACACGAACAAGAAGTAGGGAGACAAACTTGAGGGGCTTTCTCCTGGCACATTCCATTCTAAATTCCAATCTAGAACACGACTTCCATTGAGGCTCTCTTGCCCTAGTAACCAGAATTGGTAAGGGAGAACTGCTGCCACCTTGTGGCCGTTTCACACAACAGCAGCTTTAATCCCAGCGCTAATGGTCAGTTGATATTCAAAATCATTGCAGGCCCGTAAATGACACCTGCCCTGAAAACAAATGCTGGGGTCACATATCGACCAAAAATTTCAAAGGACGTCCATATTTCAAAACGACCATTTCAAAAGGCATATTTTATGCACATTAGTTTTCTGCTTCTTTTTCTTTCTTTCCTTTTTGGTTAAAAAAACGGGAATGGAAAAAGGCATCCCTCAGAAGGGGCGAAAAGTTGCAAACGAATCAATGGACAAAGGTTTAATCTCCAATATATATAAACAGCTCATGCAGCTTAATATTAAAAAAAACAAACAACCCAATACAAAAATGGGCAGAAGATCTAAAGATACGTTTCTTCAAAGAAGACACAGAGATGGCCAAGACGCACATGAAAAGCTGCTCAACAGCACTAATTATTAGAGAAATGCAAATCAAAACTACAATGAGGTATCACCTCACACTGTTAGAATCGGCATCATCAGAAAATCTACAGACAACAAATTCTGGGGAGGGTGTGGACAAAAGGAGCCCTCTTCCACTATTGGTGGGAATGTAAATTGATACAGTCACTATGGAGAACAGTATGGAGTTTCGTTAAAAAAAAAACTAGAAATAGAATTACCATCTGATCCAGCAATCCCACTTCTGGGCATATACCCAAAGAACACCATAAATCAAAAAGGCACATTCACCACAATGTTCATTGCAGCACTATTTACAATAGCCAGGTAATGGAAGCAACCTAAATGCCCACAGACAGATGAATGGATAAAGATGTGGTACATGTATAAAATGGAATATTACTCAGCCATAAAACGGAATGAAACTGGGTCATTTGTAGAGACATCGATGGATCTAGAGACTGTCATACAGAATGAAGTCAGTCAGAAAGAGGAAAACAAATATTGTATATTAATGCATATATGTGGAACCTAAAAACTGGTACAGATGAACTGGTTTGCAGGGAAGAAATAGAGACAGAGGTAGAGAACAAACGTATGGACACCAAGTGTGGGAAGCCATGGTGTGGTGGTGGTGGGATGAGTTGGGAGATTGGGATTGACCTGCATACATGTATATGCATAAAATACATAACTAATAATAACCTGCTGTATAAAAAAATAAATAAAATTAAATTTCAAAATTAAAAAAAATAATATTTAAAAATAATACAGAAAAAAGTTCTTCCCTTCACACAGATGTATTTACAGGAATGAATTATTTCCATGCTTATATCTATAAATACATAAAAGAGGAATAAAATCTAACTTGAACCATAAAAGAAAAAAAAAAACCTGAACCCACCAGTTATACAGAGGAAAACCCTATCAGGGCACTTGCTCCAGCGGTAAACAATTCTGAAATGGGTCTGAGGTGGGGAATCATCTCCCATACAGCCAGCAACCCACACCCCACGCAAGGAGCGTCCTCATTGCAAAGCTGGGGGATCGTGCAGAGGCATCTCTGAATAAAGGTGAGCTGAGCCCCAGGCCAGCTGCTGCTGAACTGTTCCCACCCTTCCCAGGTAAAACACCTGAATATGTACAAGGGCTTGAAAGACTAGAGGAAGGGCCATGGAGCCACACCAGCAACAGCACGCAGGCCAACTTGGTGCCTGCAGGCCAGCCAGGGTGGTCCTGCCCCCGGGCGCTCATCGGGAAGCTTTCCATTGTCCTGCCTGAGATACCCCACCTGTCCCGGCCCCCACTGCTTTTTTCCTTCCTCACCTCTGTCCGGAGAGAAATTCCAGCGGAAGGTATGGGTGACACATCCTCTTCTTTACAGGTGGCAGCCTGGCAACTCCTGCAGAAAGGCCAGCAGAACCCCACTCACACCGGGCCACCAACAAAGCTGTGGCCCCTCATTCCCTCCCACCAGCACCGCCCCGAGACTGCTGACGGGGCAGAGAATATGGAGTCAGGAACAGCTTCAGGGGCTATTGATGCCTGGAGCGCTGTTTATATTGACCTCAACCAGGCACACCTGGGGAGGGCTGGGCGGCAGGGTAAGGCTGCCCAGGTCAGCTAATCCACAACACTCAGGCAATCACATTGTTGAAAACGGACCTCGCTAAGGCAGAAGAGAAGCCAAGGAAAAAAAGAACACAATGCCATTTGCACCACCGTAGATGAGTCTAGAGGTAATCACGTGACTTGCAGTAAGTCAGAAAGTGAAAGACACATATCATATCATATCACTTATAGGTGTTACCTAAAAATGGATACCAGGGCAGATATTTCCACCGAGAAGGGCAATCAGAGATTCATTAAACAAACTTATGGTTCACCAATGGAAAGGTGTGAGGATTGGTTTCATTACGATATCGGGGTTAACAGACTTATACAAACACAGGTGACATATATAATCACCAAAGACCTACGGAATACCAAAAGACTACTCAACATTCTGTCATAACGTACATGAGAAAAGGATCCCAGGAAAAACAGACATGTGTATATGTGTAAAAGAACCAACCACATCTTCCACACCTCCAACAATCAAACTTGCTGTAATAAAAAATAAAAATTAAATTAAAAACACGAACAAGAAGTAGGGAGACAAACTTGAGGGGCTTTCTCCTGGCACATTCCATTCTAAATTCCAATCTAGAACACGACTTCCATTGAGGCTCTCTTGCCCTAGTAACCAGAATTGGTAAGGGAGAACTGCTGCCACCTTGTGGCCGTTTCACACAACAGCAGCTTTAATCCCAGCGCTAATGGTCAGTTGATATTCAAAATCATTGCAGGCCCGTAAATGACACCTGCCCTGAAAACAAATGCTGGGGTCACATATCGACCAAAAATTTCAAAGGACGTCCATATTTCAAAACGACCATTTCAAAAGGCATATTTTATGCACATTAGTTTTCTGCTTCTTTTTCTTTCTTTCCTTTTTGGTTAAAAAAACGGGAATGGAAAAAGGCATCCCTCAGAAGGGGCGAAAAGTTGCAAACGAATCAATGGACAAAGGTTTAATCTCCAATATATATAAACAGCTCATGCAGCTTAATATTAAAAAAAACAAACAACCCAATACAAAAATGGGCAGAAGATCTAAAGATACGTTTCTTCAAAGAAGACACAGAGATGGCCAAGACGCACATGAAAAGCTGCTCAACAGCACTAATTATTAGAGAAATGCAAATCAAAACTACAATGAGGTATCACCTCACACTGTTAGAATCGGCATCATCCGAAAATCTACAGACAACAAATTCTGGGGAGGGTGTGGACAAAAGGAGCCCTCTTCCACTATTGGTGGGAATGTAAATTGATACAGTCACTATGGAGAACAGTATGGAGTTTCGTTAAAAAAAAAAACTAGAAATAGAATTACCATCTGATCCAGCAATCCCACTTCTGGGCATATACCCAAAGAACACCATAAATCAAAAAGGCACATTCACCACAATGTTCATTGCAGCACTATTTACAATAGCCAGGTAATGGAAGCAACCTAAATGCCCACAGACAGATGAATGGATAAAGATGTGGTACATGTATAAAATGGAATATTACTCAGCCATAAAACGGAATGAAACTGGGTCATTTGTAGAGACATCGATGGATCTAGAGACTGTCATACAGAATGAAGTCAGTCAGAAAGAGGAAAACAAATATTGTATATTAATGCATATATGTGGAACCTAAAAACTGGTACAGATGAACTGGTTTGCAGGGAAGAAATAGAGACAGAGGTAGAGAACAAACGTATGGACACCAAGTGTGGGAAGCCATGGTGTGGTGGTGGTGGGATGAGTTGGGAGATTGGGATTGACCTGCATACATGTATATGCATAAAATACATAACTAATAATAACCTGCTGTATAAAAAAATAAATAAAATTAAATTTCAAAATTAAAAAAAATAATATTTAAAAATAATACAGAAAAAAGTTCTTCCCTTCACACAGATGTATTTACAGGAATGAATTATTTCCATGCTTATATCTATAAATACATAAAAGAGGAATAAAATCTAACTTGAACCATAAAAGAAAAAAAAAAACCTGAACCCACCAGTTATACAGAGGAAAACCCTATCAGGGCACTTGCTCCAGCGGTAAACAATTCTGAAATGGGTCTGAGGTGGGGAATCATCTCCCATACAGCCAGCAACCCACACCCCACGCAAGGAGCGTCCTCATTGCAAAGCTGGGGGATCGTGCAGAGGCATCTCTGAATAAAGGTGAGCTGAGCCCCAGGCCAGCTGCTGCTGAACTGTTCCCACCCTTCCCAGGTAAAACACCTGAATATGTACAAGGGCTTGAAAGACTAGAGGAAGGGCCATGGAGCCACACCAGCAACAGCACGCAGGCCAACTTGGTGCCTGCAGGCCAGCCAGGGTGGTCCTGCCCCCGGGCGCTCTTCCGGAAGCTTTCCATTGTCCTGCCTGAGATACCCCACCTGTCCCGGCCCCCACTGCTTTTTTCCTTCCTCACCTCTGTCCGGAGAGAAATTCCAGCGGAAGGTATGGGTGACACATCCTCTTCTTTACAGGTGGCAGCCTGGCAACTCCTGCAGAAAGGCCAGCAGAACCCCACTCACACCGGGCCACCAACAAAGCTGTGGCCCCTCATTCCCTCCCACCAGCACCGCCCCGAGACTGCTGACGGGGCAGAGAATATGGAGTCAGGAACAGCTTCAGGGGCTATTGCTGCCTGGAGCGCTGTTTATATTGACCTCAACCAGGCACACCTGGGGAGGGCTGGGCGGCAGGGTAAGGCTGCCCAGGTCAGCTAATCCACAACACTCAGGCAATCACATTGTTGAAAACGGACCTCGCTAAGGCAGAAGAGAAGCCAAGGAAAAAAAGAACACAATGCCATTTGCACCACCGTAGATGAGTCTAGAGGTAATCACGTGACTTGCAGTAAGTCAGAAAGTGAAAGACACATATCATATCATATCACTTATAGGTGTTACCTAAAAATGGATACCAGGGCAGATATTTCCACCGAGAAGGGCAATCAGAGATTCATTAAACAAACTTATGGTTCACCAATGGAAAGGTGTGAGGATTGGTTTCATTACGATATCGGGGTTAACAGACTTATACAAACACAGGTGACATATATAATCACCAAAGACCTACGGAATACCAAAAGACTACTCAACATTCTGTCATAACGTACATGAGAAAAGGATCCCAGGAAAAACAGACATGTGTATATGTGTAAAAGAACCAACCACATCTTCCACACCTCCAACAAGCCAAACATTGTAATCAAACTTGCTGTAATAAAAAATAAAAATTAAATTAAAAACACGAACAAGAAGTAGGGAGACAAACTTGAGGGGCTTTCTCCTGGCACATTCCATTCTAAATTCCAATCTAGAACACGACTTCCATTGAGGCTCTCTTGCCCTAGTAACCAGAATTGGTAAGGGAGAACTGCTGCCACCTTGTGGCCGTTTCACACAACAGCAGCTTTAATCCCAGCGCTAATGGTCAGTTGATATTCAAAATCATTGCAGGCCCGTAAATGACACCTGCCCTGAAAACAAATGCTGGGGTCACATATCGACCAAAAATTTCAAAGGACGTCCATATTTCAAAACGACCATTTCAAAAGGCATATTTTATGCACATTAGTTTTCTGCTTCTTTTTCTTTCTTTCCTTTTTGGTTAAAAAAACGGGAATGGAAAAAGGCATCCCTCAGAAGGGGCGAAAAGTTGCAAACGAATCAATGGACAAAGGTTTAATCTCCAATATATATAAACAGCTCATGCAGCTTAATATTAAAAAAAACAAACAACCCAATACAAAAATGGGCAGAAGATCTAAAGATACGTTTCTTCAAAGAAGACACAGAGATGGCCAAGACGCACATGAAAAGCTGCTCAACAGCACTAATTATTAGAGAAATGCAAATCAAAACTACAATGAGGTATCACCTCACACTGTTAGAATCGGCATCATCCGAAAATCTACAGACAACAAATTCTGGGGAGGGTGTGGACAAAAGGAGCCCTCTTCCACTATTGGTGGGAATGTAAATTGATACAGTCACTATGGAGAACAGTATGGAGTTTCGTTAAAAAAAAAAACTAGAAATAGAATTACCATCTGATCCAGCAATCCCACTTCTGGGCATATACCCAAAGAACACCATAAATCAAAAAGGCACATTCACCACAATGTTCATTGCAGCACTATTTACAATAGCCAGGTAATGGAAGCAACCTAAATGCCCACAGACAGATGAATGGATAAAGATGTGGTACATGTATAAAATGGAATATTACTCAGCCATAAAACGGAATGAAACTGGGTCATTTGTAGAGACATCGATGGATCTAGAGACTGTCATACAGAATGAAGTCAGTCAGAAAGAGGAAAACAAATATTGTATATTAATGCATATATGTGGAACCTAAAAACTGGTACAGATGAACTGGTTTGCAGGGAAGAAATAGAGACAGAGGTAGAGAACAAACGTATGGACACCAAGTGTGGGAAGCCATGGTGTGGTGGTGGTGGGATGAGTTGGGAGATTGGGATTGACCTGCATACATGTATATGCATAAAATACATAACTAATAATAACCTGCTGTATAAAAAAATAAATAAAATTAAATTTCAAAATTAAAAAAAATAATATTTAAAAATAATACAGAAAAAAGTTCTTCCCTTCACACAGATGTATTTACAGGAATGAATTATTTCCATGCTTATATCTATAAATACATAAAAGAGGAATAAAATCTAACTTGAACCATAAAAGAAAAAAAAAAACCTGAACCCACCAGTTATACAGAGGAAAACCCTATCAGGGCACTTGCTCCAGCGGTAAACAATTCTGAAATGGGTCTGAGGTGGGGAATCATCTCCCATACAGCCAGCAACCCACACCCCACGCAAGGAGCGTCCTCATTGCAAAGCTGGGGGATCGTGCAGAGGCATCTCTGAATAAAGGTGAGCTGAGCCCCAGGCCAGCTGCTGCTGAACTGTTCCCACCCTTCCCAGGTAAAACACCTGAATATGTACAAGGGCTTGAAAGACTAGAGGAAGGGCCATGGAGCCACACCAGCAACAGCACGCAGGCCAACTTGGTGCCTGCAGGCCAGCCAGGGTGGTCCTGCCCCCGGGCGCTCTTCCGGAAGCTTTCCATTGTCCTGCCTGAGATACCCCACCTGTCCCGGCCCCCACTGCTTTTTTCCTTCCTCACCTCTGTCCGGAGAGAAATTCCAGCGGAAGGTATGGGTGACACATCCTCTTCTTTACAGGTGGCAGCCTGGCAACTCCTGCAGAAAGGCCAGCAGAACCCCACTCACACCGGGCCACCAACAAAGCTGTGGCCCCTCATTCCCTCCCACCAGCACCGCCCCGAGACTGCTGACGGGGCAGAGAATATGGAGTCAGGAACAGCTTCAGGGGCTATTGCTGCCTGGAGCGCTGTTTATATTGACCTCAACCAGGCACACCTGGGGAGGGCTGGGCGGCAGGGTAAGGCTGCCCAGGTCAGCTAATCCACAACACTCAGGCAATCACATTGTTGAAAACGGACCTCGCTAAGGCAGAAGAGAAGCCAAGGAAAAAAAGAACACAATGCCATTTGCACCACCGTAGATGAGTCTAGAGGTAATCACGTGACTTGCAGTAAGTCAGAAAGTGAAAGACACATATCATATCATATCACTTATAGGTGTTACCTAAAAATGGATACCAGGGCAGATATTTCCACCGAGAAGGGCAATCAGAGATTCATTAAACAAACTTATGGTTCACCAATGGAAAGGTGTGAGGATTGGTTTCATTACGATATCGGGGTTAACAGACTTATACAAACACAGGTGACATATATAATCACCAAAGACCTACGGAATACCAAAAGACTACTCAACATTCTGTCATAACGTACATGAGAAAAGGATCCCAGGAAAAACAGACATGTGTATATGTGTAAAAGAACCAACCACATCTTCCACACCTCCAACAAGCCAAACATTGTAATCAAACTTGCTGTAATAAAAAATAAAAATTAAATTAAAAACACGAACAAGAAGTAGGGAGACAAACTTGAGGGGCTTTCTCCTGGCACATTCCATTCTAAATTCCAATCTAGAACACGACTTCCATTGAGGCTCTCTTGCCCTAGTAACCAGAATTGGTAAGGGAGAACTGCTGCCACCTTGTGGCCGTTTCACACAACAGCAGCTTTAATCCCAGCGCTAATGGTCAGTTGATATTCAAAATCATTGCAGGCCCGTAAATGACACCTGCCCTGAAAACAAATGCTGGGGTCACATATCGACCAAAAATTTCAAAGGACGTCCATATTTCAAAACGACCATTTCAAAAGGCATATTTTATGCACATTAGTTTTCTGCTTCTTTTTCTTTCTTTCCTTTTTGGTTAAAAAAACGGGAATGGAAAAAGGCATCCCTCAGAAGGGGCGAAAAGTTGCAAACGAATCAATGGACAAAGGTTTAATCTCCAATATATATAAACAGCTCATGCAGCTTAATATTAAAAAAAACAAACAACCCAATACAAAAATGGGCAGAAGATCTAAAGATACGTTTCTTCAAAGAAGACACAGAGATGGCCAAGACGCACATGAAAAGCTGCTCAACAGCACTAATTATTAGAGAAATGCAAATCAAAACTACAATGAGGTATCACCTCACACTGTTAGAATCGGCATCATCCGAAAATCTACAGACAACAAATTCTGGGGAGGGTGTGGACAAAAGGAGCCCTCTTCCACTATTGGTGGGAATGTAAATTGATACAGTCACTATGGAGAACAGTATGGAGTTTCGTTAAAAAAAAAACTAGAAATAGAATTACCATCTGATCCAGCAATCCCACTTCTGGGCATATACCCAAAGAACACCATAAATCAAAAAGGCACATTCACCACAATGTTCATTGCAGCACTATTTACAATAGCCAGGTAATGGAAGCAACCTAAATGCCCACAGACAGATGAATGGATAAAGATGTGGTACATGTATAAAATGGAATATTACTCAGCCATAAAACGGAATGAAACTGGGTCATTTGTAGAGACATCGATGGATCTAGAGACTGTCATACAGAATGAAGTCAGTCAGAAAGAGGAAAACAAATATTGTATATTAATGCATATATGTGGAACCTAAAAACTGGTACAGATGAACTGGTTTGCAGGGAAGAAATAGAGACAGAGGTAGAGAACAAACGTATGGACACCAAGTGTGGGAAGCCATGGTGTGGTGGTGGTGGGATGAGTTGGGAGATTGGGATTGACCTGCATACATGTATATGCATAAAATACATAACTAATAATAACCTGCTGTATAAAAAAATAAATAAAATTAAATTTCAAAATTAAAAAAAATAATATTTAAAAATAATACAGAAAAAAGTTCTTCCCTTCACACAGATGTATTTACAGGAATGAATTATTTCCATGCTTATATCTATAAATACATAAAAGAGGAATAAAATCTAACTTGAACCATAAAAGAAAAAAAAAAACCTGAACCCACCAGTTATACAGAGGAAAACCCTATCAGGGCACTTGCTCCAGCGGTAAACAATTCTGAAATGGGTCTGAGGTGGGGAACCATCTCCCATACAGCCAGCAACCCACACCCCACGCAAGGAGCGTCCTCATTGCAAAGCTGGGGGATCGTGCAGAGGCATCTCTGAATAAAGGTGAGCTGAGCCCCAGGCCAGCTGCTGCTGAACTGTTCCCACCCTTCCCAGGTAAAACACCTGAATATGTACAAGGGCTTGAAAGACTAGAGGAAGGGCCATGGAGCCACACCAGCAACAGCACGCAGGCCAACTTGGTGCCTGCAGGCCAGCCAGGGTGGTCCTGCCCCCGGGCGCTCTTCCGGAAGCTTTCCATTGTCCTGCCTGAGATACCCCACCTGTCCCGGCCCCCACTGCTTTTTTCCTTCCTCACCTCTGTCCGGAGAGAAATTCCAGCGGAAGGTATGGGTGACACATCCTCTTCTTTACAGGTGGCAGCCTGGCAACTCCTGCAGAAAGGCCAGCAGAACCCCACTCACACCGGGCCACCAACAAAGCTGTGGCCCCTCATTCCCTCCCACCAGCACCGCCCCGAGACTGCTGACGGGGCAGAGAATATGGAGTCAGGAACAGCTTCAGGGGCTATTGCTGCCTGGAGCGCTGTTTATATTGACCTCAACCAGGCACACCTGGGGAGGGCTGGGCGGCAGGGTAAGGCTGCCCAGGTCAGCTAATCCACAACACTCAGGCAATCACATTGTTGAAAACGGACCTCGCTAAGGCAGAAGAGAAGCCAAGGAAAAAAAGGACACAATGCCATTTGCACCACCGTAGATGAGTCTAGAGGTAATCACGTGACTTGCAGTAAGTCAGAAAGTGAAAGACACATATCATATCATATCACTTATAGGTGTTACCTAAAAATGGATACCAGGGCAGATATTTCCACCGAGAAGGGCAATCAGAGATTCATTAAACAAACTTATGGTTCACCAATGGAAAGGTGTGAGGATTGGTTTCATTACGATATCGGGGTTAACAGACTTATACAAACACAGGTGACATATATAATCACCAAAGACCTACGGAATACCAAAAGACTACTCAACATTCTGTCATAACGTACATGAGAAAAGGATCCCAGGAAAAACAGACATGTGTATATGTGTAAAAGAACCAACCACATCTTCCACACCTCCAACAAGCCAAACATTGTAATCAAACTTGCTGTAATAAAAAATAAAAATTAAATTAAAAACACGAACAAGAAGTAGGGAGACAAACTTGAGGGGCTTTCTCCTGGCACATTCCATTCTAAATTCCAATCTAGAACACGACTTCCATTGAGGCTCTCTTGCCCTAGTAACCAGAATTGGTAAGGGAGAACTGCTGCCACCTTGTGGCCGTTTCACACAACAGCAGCTTTAATCCCAGCGCTAATGGTCAGTTGATATTCAAAATCATTGCAGGCCCGTAAATGACACCTGCCCTGAAAACAAATGCTGGGGTCACATATCGACCAAAAATTTCAAAGGACGTCCATATTTCAAAACGACCATTTCAAAAGGCATATTTTATGCACATTAGTTTTCTGCTTCTTTTTCTTTCTTTCCTTTTTGGTTAAAAAAACGGGAATGGAAAAAGGCATCCCTCAGAAGGGGCGAAAAGTTGCAAACGAATCAATGGACAAAGGTTTAATCTCCAATATATATAAACAGCTCATGCAGCTTAATATTAAAAAAAACAAACAACCCAATACAAAAATGGGCAGAAGATCTAAAGATACGTTTCTTCAAAGAAGACACAGAGATGGCCAAGACGCACATGAAAAGCTGCTCAACAGCACTAATTATTAGAGAAATGCAAATCAAAACTACAATGAGGTATCACCTCACACTGTTAGAATCGGCATCATCCGAAAATCTACAGACAACAAATTCTGGGGAGGGTGTGGACAAAAGGAGCCCTCTTCCACTATTGGTGGGAATGTAAATTGATACAGTCACTATGGAGAACAGTATGGAGTTTCGTTAAAAAAAAAACTAGAAATAGAATTACCATCTGATCCAGCAATCCCACTTCTGGGCATATACCCAAAGAACACCATAAATCAAAAAGGCACATTCACCACAATGTTCATTGCAGCACTATTTACAATAGCCAGGTAATGGAAGCAACCTAAATGCCCACAGACAGATGAATGGATAAAGATGTGGTACATGTATAAAATGGAATATTACTCAGCCATAAAACGGAATGAAACTGGGTCATTTGTAGAGACATCGATGGATCTAGAGACTGTCATACAGAATGAAGTCAGTCAGAAAGAGGAAAACAAATATTGTATATTAATGCATATATGTGGAACCTAAAAACTGGTACAGATGAACTGGTTTGCAGGGAAGAAATAGAGACAGAGGTAGAGAACAAACGTATGGACACCAAGTGTGGGAAGCCATGGTGTGGTGGTGGTGGGATGAGTTGGGAGATTGGGATTGACCTGCATACATGTATATGCATAAAATACATAACTAATAATAACCTGCTGTATAAAAAAATAAATAAAATTAAATTTCAAAATTAAAAAAAATAATATTTAAAAATAATACAGAAAAAAGTTCTTCCCTTCACACAGATGTATTTACAGGAATGAATTATTTCCATGCTTATATCTATAAATACATAAAAGAGGAATAAAATCTAACTTGAACCATAAAAGAAAAAAAAAAACCTGAACCCACCAGTTATACAGAGGAAAACCCTATCAGGGCACTTGCTCCAGCGGTAAACAATTCTGAAATGGGTCTGAGGTGGGGAATCATCTCCCATACAGCCAGCAACCCACACCCCACGCAAGGAGCGTCCTCATTGCAAAGCTGGGGGATCGTGCAGAGGCATCTCTGAATAAAGGTGAGCTGAGCCCCAGGCCAGCTGCTGCTGAACTGTTCCCACCCTTCCCAGGTAAAACACCTGAATATGTACAAGGGCTTGAAAGACTAGAGGAAGGGCCATGGAGCCACACCAGCAACAGCACGCAGGCCAACTTGGTGCCTGCAGGCCAGCCAGGGTGGTCCTGCCCCCGGGCGCTCTTCCGGAAGCTTTCCATTGTCCTGCCTGAGATACCCCACCTGTCCCGGCCCCCACTGCTTTTTTCCTTCCTCACCTCTGTCCGGAGAGAAATTCCAGCGGAAGGTATGGGTGACACATCCTCTTCTTTACAGGTGGCAGCCTGGCAACTCCTGCAGAAAGGCCAGCAGAACCCCACTCACACCGGGCCACCAACAAAGCTGTGGCCCCTCATTCCCTCCCACCAGCACCGCCCCGAGACTGCTGACGGGGCAGAGAATATGGAGTCAGGAACAGCTTCAGGGGCTATTGCTGCCTGGAGCGCTGTTTATATTGACCTCAACCAGGCACACCTGGGGAGGGCTGGGCGGCAGGGTAAGGCTGCCCAGGTCAGCTAATCCACAACACTCAGGCAATCACATTGTTGAAAACGGACCTCGCTAAGGCAGAAGAGAAGCCAAGGAAAAAAAGAACACAATGCCATTTGCACCACCGTAGATGAGTCTAGAGGTAATCACGTGACTTGCAGTAAGTCAGAAAGTGAAAGACACATATCATATCATATCACTTATAGGTGTTACCTAAAAATGGATACCAGGGCAGATATTTCCACCGAGAAGGGCAATCAGAGATTCATTAAACAAACTTATGGTTCACCAATGGAAAGGTGTGAGGATTGGTTTCATTACGATATCGGGGTTAACAGACTTATACAAACACAGGTGACATATATAATCACCAAAGACCTACGGAATACCAAAAGACTACTCAACATTCTGTCATAACGTACATGAGAAAAGGATCCCAGGAAAAACAGACATGTGTATATGTGTAAAAGAACCAACCACATCTTCCACACCTCCAACAAGCCAAACATTGTAATCAAACTTGCTGTAATAAAAAATAAAAATTAAATTAAAAACACGAACAAGAAGTAGGGAGACAAACTTGAGGGGCTTTCTCCTGGCACATTCCATTCTAAATTCCAATCTAGAACACGACTTCCATTGAGGCTCTCTTGCCCTAGTAACCAGAATTGGTAAGGGAGAACTGCTGCCACCTTGTGGCCGTTTCACACAACAGCAGCTTTAATCCCAGCGCTAATGGTCAGTTGATATTCAAAATCATTGCAGGCCCGTAAATGACACCTGCCCTGAAAACAAATGCTGGGGTCACATATCGACCAAAAATTTCAAAGGACGTCCATATTTCAAAACGACCATTTCAAAAGGCATATTTTATGCACATTAGTTTTCTGCTTCTTTTTCTTTCTTTCCTTTTTGGTTAAAAAAACGGGAATGGAAAAAGGCATCCCTCAGAAGGGGCGAAAAGTTGCAAACGAATCAATGGACAAAGGTTTAATCTCCAATATATATAAACAGCTCATGCAGCTTAATATTAAAAAAAACAAACAACCCAATACAAAAATGGGCAGAAGATCTAAAGATACGTTTCTTCAAAGAAGACACAGAGATGGCCAAGACGCACATGAAAAGCTGCTCAACAGCACTAATTATTAGAGAAATGCAAATCAAAACTACAATGAGGTATCACCTCACACTGTTAGAATCGGCATCATCCGAAAATCTACAGACAACAAATTCTGGGGAGGGTGTGGACAAAAGGAGCCCTCTTCCACTATTGGTGGGAATGTAAATTGATACAGTCACTATGGAGAACAGTATGGAGTTTCGTTAAAAAAAAAACTAGAAATAGAATTACCATCTGATCCAGCAATCCCACTTCTGGGCATATACCCAAAGAACACCATAAATCAAAAAGGCACATTCACCACAATGTTCATTGCAGCACTATTTACAATAGCCAGGTAATGGAAGCAACCTAAATGCCCACAGACAGATGAATGGATAAAGATGTGGTACATGTATAAAATGGAATATTACTCAGCCATAAAACGGAATGAAACTGGGTCATTTGTAGAGACATCGATGGATCTAGAGACTGTCATACAGAATGAAGTCAGTCAGAAAGAGGAAAACAAATATTGTATATTAATGCATATATGTGGAACCTAAAAACTGGTACAGATGAACTGGTTTGCAGGGAAGAAATAGAGACAGAGGTAGAGAACAAACGTATGGACACCAAGTGTGGGAAGCCATGGTGTGGTGGTGGTGGGATGAGTTGGGAGATTGGGATTGACCTGCATACATGTATATGCATAAAATACATAACTAATAATAACCTGCTGTATAAAAAAATAAATAAAATTAAATTTCAAAATTAAAAAAAATAATATTTAAAAATAATACAGAAAAAAGTTCTTCCCTTCACACAGATGTATTTACAGGAATGAATTATTTCCATGCTTATATCTATAAATACATAAAAGAGGAATAAAATCTAACTTGAACCATAAAAGAAAAAAAAAAACCTGAACCCACCAGTTATACAGAGGAAAACCCTATCAGGGCACTTGCTCCAGCGGTAAACAATTCTGAAATGGGTCTGAGGTGGGGAATCATCTCCCATACAGCCAGCAACCCACACCCCACGCAAGGAGCGTCCTCATTGCAAAGCTGGGGGATCGTGCAGAGGCATCTCTGAATAAAGGTGAGCTGAGCCCCAGGCCAGCTGCTGCTGAACTGTTCCCACCCTTCCCAGGTAAAACACCTGAATATGTACAAGGGCTTGAAAGACTAGAGGAAGGGCCATGGAGCCACACCAGCAACAGCACGCAGGCCAACTTGGTGCCTGCAGGCCAGCCAGGGTGGTCCTGCCCCCGGGCGCTCTTCCGGAAGCTTTCCATTGTCCTGCCTGAGATACCCCACCTGTCCCGGCCCCCACTGCTTTTTTCCTTCCTCACCTCTGTCCGGAGAGAAATTCCAGCGGAAGGTATGGGTGACACATCCTCTTCTTTACAGGTGGCAGCCTGGCAACTCCTGCAGAAAGGCCAGCAGAACCCCACTCACACCGGGCCACCAACAAAGCTGTGGCCCCTCATTCCCTCCCACCAGCACCGCCCCGAGACTGCTGACGGGGCAGAGAATATGGAGTCAGGAACAGCTTCAGGGGCTATTGCTGCCTGGAGCGCTGTTTATATTGACCTCAACCAGGCACACCTGGGGAGGGCTGGGCGGCAGGGTAAGGCTGCCCAGGTCAGCTAATCCACAACACTCAGGCAATCACATTGTTGAAAACGGACCTCGCTAAGGCAGAAGAGAAGCCAAGGAAAAAAAGAACACAATGCCATTTGCACCACCGTAGATGAGTCTAGAGGTAATCACGTGACTTGCAGTAAGTCAGAAAGTGAAAGACACATATCATATCATATCACTTATAGGTGTTACCTAAAAATGGATACCAGGGCAGATATTTCCACCGAGAAGGGCAATCAGAGATTCATTAAACAAACTTATGGTTCACCAATGGAAAGGTGTGAGGATTGGTTTCATTACGATATCGGGGTTAACAGACTTATACAAACACAGGTGACATATATAATCACCAAAGACCTACGGAATACCAAAAGACTACTCAACATTCTGTCATAACGTACATGAGAAAAGGATCCCAGGAAAAACAGACATGTGTATATGTGTAAAAGAACCAACCACATCTTCCACACCTCCAACAAGCCAAACATTGTAATCAAACTTGCTGTAATAAAAAATAAAAATTAAATTAAAAACACGAACAAGAAGTAGGGAGACAAACTTGAGGGGCTTTCTCCTGGCACATTCCATTCTAAATTCCAATCTAGAACACGACTTCCATTGAGGCTCTCTTGCCCTAGTAACCAGAATTGGTAAGGGAGAACTGCTGCCACCTTGTGGCCGTTTCACACAACAGCAGCTTTAATCCCAGCGCTAATGGTCAGTTGATATTCAAAATCATTGCAGGCCCGTAAATGACACCTGCCCTGAAAACAAATGCTGGGGTCACATATCGACCAAAAATTTCAAAGGACGTCCATATTTCAAAACGACCATTTCAAAAGGCATATTTTATGCACATTAGTTTTCTGCTTCTTTTTCTTTCTTTCCTTTTTGGTTAAAAAAACGGGAATGGAAAAAGGCATCCCTCAGAAGGGGCGAAAAGTTGCAAACGAATCAATGGACAAAGGTTTAATCTCCAATATATATAAACAGCTCATGCAGCTTAATATTAAAAAAAACAAACAACCCAATACAAAAATGGGCAGAAGATCTAAAGATACGTTTCTTCAAAGAAGACACAGAGATGGCCAAGACGCACATGAAAAGCTGCTCAACAGCACTAATTATTAGAGAAATGCAAATCAAAACTACAATGAGGTATCACCTCACACTGTTAGAATCGGCATCATCAGAAAATCTACAGACAACAAATTCTGGGGAGGGTGTGGACAAAAGGAGCCCTCTCCCACTATTGGTGGGAATGTAAATTGATACAGTCACTATGGAGAACAGTATGGAGTTTCGTTAAAAAAAAAAACTAGAAATAGAATTACCATCTGATCCAGCAATCCCACTTCTGGGCATATACCCAAAGAACACCATAAATCAAAAAGGCACATTCACCACAATGTTCATTGCAGCACTATTTACAATAGCCAGGTAATGGAAGCAACCTAAATGCCCACAGACAGATGAATGGATAAAGATGTGGTACATGTATAAAATGGAATATTACTCAGCCATAAAACGGAATGAAACTGGGTCATTTGTAGAGACATCGATGGATCTAGAGACTGTCATACAGAATGAAGTAAGTCAGAAAGAGGAAAACAAATATTGTATATTAATGCATATATGTGGAACCTAAAAACTGGTACAGATGAACTGGTTTGCAGGGAAGAAATAGAGACAGAGGTAGAGAACAAACGTATGGACACCAAGTGTGGGAAGCCATGGTGTGGTGGTGGTGGGATGAGTTGGGAGATTGGGATTGACCTGCATACATGTATATGCATAAAATACATAACTAATAATAACCTGCTGTATAAAAAAATAAATAAAATTAAATTTCAAAATTAAAAAAAATAATATTTAAAAATAATACAGAAAAAAGTTCTTCCCTTCACACAGATGTATTTACAGGAATGAATTATTTCCATGCTTATATCTATAAATACATAAAAGAAGAATAAAATCTAACTTGAACCATAAAAGAAACAAAAAAACCTGAACCCACCAGTTATACAGAGGAAAACCCTATCAGGGCACTTGCTCCAGCGGTAAACAATTCTGAAATGGGTCTGAGGTGGGGAATCATCTCCCATACAGCCAGCAACCCACACCCCACGCAAGGAGCGTCCTCATTGCAAAGCTGGGGGATCGTGCAGAGGCATCTCTGAATAAAGGTGAGCTGAGCCCCAGGCCAGCTGCTGCTGAACTGTTCCCACCCTTCCCAGGTAAAACACCTGAATATGTACAAGGGCTTGAAAGACTAGAGGAAGGGCCATGGAGCCACACCAGCAACAGCACGCAGGCCAACTTGGTGCCTGCAGGCCAGCCAGGGTGGTCCTGCCCCCGGGCGCTCTTCCGGAAGCTTTCCATTGTCCTGCCTGAGATACCCCACCTGTCCCGGCCCCCACTGCTTTTTTCCTTCCTCACCTCTGTCCGGAGAGAAATTCCAGCGGAAGGTATGGGTGACACATCCTCTTCTTTACAGGTGGCAGCCTGGCAACTCCTGCAGAAAGGCCAGCAGAACCCCACTCACACCGGGCCACCAACAAAGCTGTGGCCCCTCATTCCCTCCCACCAGCACCGCCCCGAGACTGCTGACGGGGCAGAGAATATGGAGTCAGGAACAGCTTCAGGGGCTATTGCTGCCTGGAGCGCTGTTTATATTGACCTCAACCAGGCACACCTGGGGAGGGCTGGGCGGCAGGGTAAGGCTGCCCAGGTCAGCTAATCCACAACACTCAGGCAATCACATTGTTGAAAACGGACCTCGCTAAGGCAGAAGAGAAGCCAAGGAAAAAAAGAACACAATGCCATTTGCACCACTGTAGATGAGTCTAGAGGTAATCACGTGACTTGCAGTAAGTCAGAAAGTGAAAGACACATATCATATCATATCACTTATAGGTGTTACCTAAAAATGGATACCAGGGCAGATATTTCCACCGAGAAGGGCAATCAGAGATTCATTAAACAAACTTATGGTTCACCAATGGAAAGGTGTGAGGATTGGTTTCATTACGATATCGGCGTTAACAGACTTATACAAACACAGGTGACATATATAATCACCAAAGACCTACGGAATACCAAAAGACTACTCAACATTCTGTCATAACGTACATGAGAAAAGGATCCCAGGAAAAACAGACATGTGTATATGTGTAAAAGAACCAACCACATCTTCCACACCTCCAACAAGCCAAACATTGTAATCAAACTTGCTGTAATAAAAAATAAAAATTAAATTAAAAACACGAACAAGAAGTAGGGAGACAAACTTGAGGGGCTTTCTCCTGGCACATTCCATTCTAAATTCCAATCTAGAACACGACTTCCATTGAGGCTCTCTTGCCCTAGTAACCAGAATTGGTAAGGGAGAACTGCTGCCACCTTGTGGCCGTTTCACACAACAGCAGCTTTAATCCCAGCGCTAATGGTCAGTTGATATTCAAAATCATTGCAGGCCCGTAAATGACACCTGCCCTGAAAACAAATGCTGGGGTCACATATCGACCAAAAATTTCAAAGGACGTCCATATTTCAAAACGACCATTTCAAAAGGCATATTTTATGCACATTAGTTTTCTGCTTCTTTTTCTTTCTTTCCTTTTTGGTTAAAAAAACGGGAATGGAAAAAGGCATCCCTCAGAAGGGGCGAAAAGTTGCAAACGAATCAATGGACAAAGGTTTAATCTCCAATATATATAAACAGCTCATGCAGCTTAATATTAAAAAAAACAAACAACCCAATACAAAAATGGGCAGAAGATCTAAAGATACGTTTCTTCAAAGAAGACACAGAGATGGCCAAGACGCACATGAAAAGCTGCTCAACAGCACTAATTATTAGAGAAATGCAAATCAAAACTACAATGAGGTATCACCTCACACTGTTAGAATCGGCATCATCAGAAAATCTACAGACAACAAA
The DNA here is from genome assembly GCF_964165515.1 of Mesoplodon bidens. Lineage (NCBI taxonomy): Eukaryota > Metazoa > Chordata > Mammalia > Artiodactyla > Ziphiidae > Mesoplodon > Mesoplodon bidens. Next base: position 1,801,656 of record NW_027671580.1, on the reverse strand, counting down.
TTCTGGGGAGGGTGTGGACAAAAGGAGCCCTCTCCCACTATTGGTGGGAATGTAAATTGATACAGTCACTATGGAGAACAGTATGGAGTTTCGTTAAAAAAAAAAACTAGAAATAGAATTACCATCTGATCCAGCAATCCCACTTCTGGGCATATACCCAAAGAACACCATAAATCAAAAAGGCACATTCACCACAATGTTCATTGCAGCACTATTTACAATAGCCAGGTAATGGAAGCAACCTAAATGCCCACAGACAGATGAATGGATAAAGATGTGGTACATGTATAAAATGGAATATTACTCAGCCATAAAACGGAATGAAACTGGGTCATTTGTAGAGACATCGATGGATCTAGAGACTGTCATACAGAATGAAGTAAGTCAGAAAGAGGAAAACAAATATTGTATATTAATGCATATATGTGGAACCTAAAAACTGGTACAGATGAACTGGTTTGCAGGGAAGAAATAGAGACAGAGGTAGAGAACAAACGTATGGACACCAAGTGTGGGAAGCCATGGTGTGGTGGTGGTGGGATGAGTTGGGAGATTGGGATTGACCTGCATACATGTATATGCATAAAATACATAACTAATAATAACCTGCTGTATAAAAAAATAAATAAAATTAAATTTCAAAATTAAAAAAAATAATATTTAAAAATAATACAGAAAAAAGTTCTTCCCTTCACACAGATGTATTTACAGGAATGAATTATTTCCATGCTTATATCTATAAATACATAAAAGAAGAATAAAATCTAACTTGAACCATAAAAGAAACAAAAAAACCTGAACCCACCAGTTATACAGAGGAAAACCCTATCAGGGCACTTGCTCCAGCGGTAAACAATTCTGAAATGGGTCTGAGGTGGGGAATCATCTCCCATACAGCCAGCAACCCACACCCCACGCAAGGAGCGTCCTCATTGCAAAGCTGGGGGATCGTGCAGAGGCATCTCTGAATAAAGGTGAGCTGAGCCCCAGGCCAGCTGCTGCTGAACTGTTCCCACCCTTCCCAGGTAAAACACCTGAATATGTACAAGGGCTTGAAAGACTAGAGGAAGGGCCATGGAGCCACACCAGCAACAGCACGCAGGCCAACTTGGTGCCTGCAGGCCAGCCAGGGTGGTCCTGCCCCCGGGCGCTCTTCCGGAAGCTTTCCATTGTCCTGCCTGAGATACCCCACCTGTCCCGGCCCCCACTGCTTTTTTCCTTCCTCACCTCTGTCCGGAGAGAAATTCCAGCGGAAGGTATGGGTGACACATCCTCTTCTTTACAGGTGGCAGCCTGGCAACTCCTGCAGAAAGGCCAGCAGAACCCCACTCACACCGGGCCACCAACAAAGCTGTGGCCCCTCATTCCCTCCCACCAGCACCGCCCCGAGACTGCTGACGGGGCAGAGAATATGGAGTCAGGAACAGCTTCAGGGGCTATTGCTGCCTGGAGCGCTGTTTATATTGACCTCAACCAGGCACACCTGGGGAGGGCTGGGCGGCAGGGTAAGGCTGCCCAGGTCAGCTAATCCACAACACTCAGGCAATCACATTGTTGAAAACGGACCTCGCTAAGGCAGAAGAGAAGCCAAGGAAAAAAAGAACACAATGCCATTTGCACCACCGTAGATGAGTCTAGAGGTAATCACGTGACTTG